>NW_018128388.1:0-18450 GCF_001952655.1 Monopterus albus
CCTCACTCACCTGCTCCACTCCTCCTCTGCCTCCTCGGCAGTGAGAGTTCGGTGCTTGGCCAGCGGTGTAAAGTTGTACCAGCTGTGGACAGGGAAAGCCTCAAACGCTCCATCAGGACACTGTGTAAATATGTAGTAAGATGCATTTTCTGTAACACCGCCCTTCTTTAGACCTTTGAACCTGACACAGAGGAAGAGATTCTCATCAGGTCTGCATAAGCAGTAATCAGAGATAATCTGACAAAAGAAATAACTCCATAAATGCAGGTAATGTGAACTGAATTCATCCACAGGATGTAATGTAGTGCAGTGGTCCCCAACCCCCGGGTCGCGGACCGGTACCGGTACGTGGATCAATTGGTACCGGGCCGCACAAGAAATCATTAAGTATTTCCGTTTTATTTATTATCCGACTCTGAACGATCTTTTATTTTGAAAAATGACCGCATTCTCTCGGTTACATCTCGGTCACTTGAGCGCCAAAACTGGCTTACTTGTGGACATATTCAGCCTGCTCAATGAACTCAATCTGTCACTTCAGGGGAAAATGACAACTGTCTTCAAGTTGGCAGATAAAGTAGCTGCATTTAAAGCCAAACTGGATTTGTGCGTACGGCGCGTCAACAGAGGTATTTTGGACATGTTTCAAACATTAGCGGGGATTTGGGGTGACACTGAGCCTGAGTCTTCATTCTCCCAGCTGGTGCACGATCACCTGTCTTTGCTTATAAAAGAGTTCGAGCGCTACTTCCCAACCACAAAGGACCCACGAACTGCCAAGGAATGGATCCGCAACCCATTTGTCAACAAACCAGGTGAATCCAGCAGGTCTGTGCAAGAAGAAGATCAACTGCTGGAGATCGCAAATGACGGCGGCCTTAAAAGTATGTTCGAGACAACAACTCTGTCGGTGTCCTGGATTAAAGTCATGACAGAATACCCTGAGATCGCCACCACAGCACTGAAAACCCTGTTGCCATTTCCGACATCCTACTGGCAACTTTATTTCAGCTGTTGAAAAATAACATTCATGGAGTGTTTAATATAAAAAAATAAAATAAAAATGTTGTATAGGTATATTTAGATAATAGAGAAAGAAATGTGGAATTGCTGGTTCTTGTCATTTATTAATTTTTCCACGTGAATTTTTTTAATAATTTATTTAGGGGGCAGAGAGGATGTTACTAGAGACTTTGATGTTATACTCATGTTATGTTGTTGGCGCAATGTTACGAGGAAGCTGCTAATAAAGTTGCATACGAGTACACAGTGGATTCACGTTTATTATTATTATATTAACAATATAAACAATCTACGTACATCCCCCCCCCCGGGCCGCGGTAAAATTGTCAAGCGTTGACTGGTCCGCGGTGATAAAAAGGTTGGGGACCACTGATGTAGTGGAAATGAGTGAATCCCAGCATAAAGAACTGTATTTCCTGACCTTTTGCCAGCCTTGCCATTGACCTTGAGAATCCATGGCTGGTCCTCCACTTTGAACTCTCGTGTCACAATACCATATTTCTTCCGTCGTGCTTCCTCACGCTGCTTTTTGCCAAACTCACTCCCAGCTGCACCTTCCGGAGCCTCTTCCTCCCCATATATCCGCCGGGCACTCATGTCTCTTTCCATACGAGCCTGGGAAGGGAGGAGGAGGGCGATCTAAAGTTGAATGCTATGACTGTAGCTTAAGTTATTTGTCTTAGATTTTCTGTATTCTTTGACGTCTGTTTCATGTTTTTTTTTATACAGACTTGTTTATTTTACTACAACCTTCCAAGCTGCAAGTGCAGCTCAAACTATCTGTCATGTCTAGAAACACAGACACTGAAGCTCACCTGTGTCCAAGTTGAACAGTTGACTCTGTCTCCTGCATTGAAAGCCATAATGTTGTACCTCTTGCTGGGGTTTCTATGGGACAGAAAAACGAAAGCAAAAAAATAATTAACGTCACCTATTAAGGGTAATAACTCTCAGATCATAAAAATGTAATGCAGATTAAAGTCACATACAGTACATACAATACATTAAGTAAAGCTTGGAGCGATTAATACATTTGACTACAAATGGCTGAAAAGCACAAATTAACACTCCTACTTCGTCCTTTATCAAGCCCATGTAAACACAGAAGTACTAACAACACTGCTCAGAATCAGACAGAAATTGAATCCCTCCACCCTTGAAACACACAACAAGGCCTGTGCAGACACTTTTTTGTGGATATTTGCCATCAGTCCATGTTACTCACTTGGGGACTCGCACAGTGTATTCTGTGACTGAGGAACTGCTGCTCCCCTGTAAGAAAAACAGAACCAGAGCTTTGTCTCAGGCTTCATTTTTCCCACCTGTAATGTAATTTCAAATACAGACTGCCAAACAGATGGTGATCTTCATCTCAGTACGACGTGTTGTGATGGTAACTGAGAAACTATTGTTGTTTACATATGTGACCAGAGTCAGCTTGTCTGCAGTGCAAACACGCAACAATACCTGACTTCACCAGAAAGAGCCTTCATTTAACAGGAATACAAGAGAGATCTTATAGTTAGAAGTAAAGTGAAAACTTGCCAGAGACGCCATGGTTGGTTGCCTTTGAAGAAGACACAGGAAAAGAAAAGCTGTATTAATAATAACCAGATTAAATGTGCATTAAAGGCAAAGTGGCCTTAGTGCTAATTATTTAGCATGTGGCTGGTATATGGTAGTTTATCCAAGCCGGTTGCTTTTGTGCTGATGTGGTTAATACAGGTTATTTGTTGGAAACACCAACGAGTTTCACTAAGCGATCTAACATTACAGATGTGATTAATTTTAGCAGCACATTAATGTTATGTGACCACAGATTCGCGATTCTCTATTTATGTGGTAACGTCTTCTAATGCGCATTAAGTGCGTCGAGACTTTTGTAGCATTACCGTTAGCTCCTGATGCTAACAAAACAGCAGCTAAACATTTAGCTGTAGTCTACGGACAGTGCTCATCGTTACTGGAATAAACAAGCGTCAAGCTCACGTGACATTTACATGCAATAAAAGCACACATATGCAAGTTATACAGACCTACATAATATATGATACTAAGACATTAAATAAATCATCTTCGTAATTTACCGGTGTGCGTATTCCCACTAGTCTTATTTCGTTAATTTATATATGGTCGACAAGAAACGTAGACTAGAAATATTGGTTCCTAGCTGCCCGCCCCATCGAGTAGTACCAGCGTAGAGTTGCGATACTGTGGATACTTTCAAAATACAGTAACACATTCAGAAACGATGATGAAGAAATGGTCACTTGAAAAAGTTTAGGCAATTTTAGTGAGACAACAGAAATTACACAGACGAAACATGGTAATTTTAAAGTTATCCAACAGAGACATCAAATAAAAAAAGCTTACACAAATGCAAATACTAAAATTACAGTTGCTCGAGTTTAGCTTAAGAGTAATGAAAAGAAATTGTTATGAAATGGTTAATGATTAAACGATAGAGACTGTTAGACATAGTCCTAACTAAGAAGACAAATGATCTCTTCAGCCAAAACAGTTAATACTGACCTGACTGATAACTGTTTTTGCTAGTGTTGCAGTTTCTGCCTATGACCACTGGGGGGCAGTGAACTCTGTTGATTTTAACTTGAATCACTTTCTAACAAGAACAATGCTGAGTTTTACTGGTTTTATGCTTCTGGCCCTTTAGAGGTATTAAACTAGTACAAAGGTACTGGATGGATTATAATCTTTAAAAATTATCCACATGAGTGAAATAAAGGTACTGTGAGGCAGAAATCACATTTTAGTATCAAAATATTAGCTTTAATCACTTTTTGGAAAGGAGAATACTGCATTATACTGGTTATAGCCTACTGGCCGTTTAACGTCATGGCAGATGCAATAATATGTGCTAAGACTTTTGATAATACTGTCAAAATAAAATGAGTTACATTATAATGAAAAGTCATGTTTTTAATATTTTGTAAAAAAACAAACATTCACATTATAATATTTTTTAGCCCCTAATAATGGGATGGATTACAATGTACAGAAGAAAACAAAGTATTAATTATTTAGTTCCCATATATTTCTTCTCAAATGATTTCTTAGTCATCACAGTTTCATTTGCTAGAAGTCAAAAATACCTATGAATAATTATTCATTTATTTGAGCACTTTGAAATATGTTTTCTCTATAATTATGTTCCAGTTGTTGGATTTCCTGCTATGTTTGTTTTTGCTGCTTATGCCTACTTAATTCATTATGTGGTATATTGTATGTGCAGTAGATGTGTAGTTTCAGATTTTTGACTGGATACAACATACAATAGATTCATTAAAATAATCTAGTTACTGTTAACAGTGTTTGCACTGTAGCCTTTGAATATGTAGTTTCACTATAGAAAACTTGAAAACTCATGCTAAGCACTTGGTAAGTTGTTATTTGCCATTACATCAGCTCTATGTTTTAGCTCCAAGGGACAACCACAGTCTTCCCAAAATTCCTGCCTAAGCAATTAATGACACATTCTGGTCAAGACCATTGTTTTTTTCTATTATGTGAATACAGATTCAATTAGAAATGTGTACTCTGAGGGTACTGAACACTGACATTTATGTGCATAGTTGGTACATTCAGTTCTAACCTTTCCAACTTAAAATGCATTGTAACACATCTTTTAGACCTGGAGCATGTTAAAAGTATTGTTTGCTGTTGCGTTCTCTCTTCCCACAGCTTTTCACAGGTTTATTTATTTAAGATTTAAGAGTTGACAAATTTTAATCTTTGTAACATTAAAAACTAATTTTGGGTGCAGTGCAAATTCTAAACTGTATGCCAACACCCCAGTAAGGATTGCTCTGCCTTTCATCTTAAATGGATCATTTTCATAATACAATCCTGTAGCTCCAGGTTGAGAGGATTCATGCTTTCACAGCCTCAATACATACTACTGCCAATAGCTTATATTAGACAACAGCAAGCTCATAGCTCATTAATAGTCTTGAACCAGAACCTTCAGTATTTGGATCAAGTACAATGTCAAAAATAGCATGTGCCAAATTTAGTGGGCCCATTGTGCCAGATATACACGTCAACATTTGAATAAATGTAAGAACTGGATTGGACCTGGTGCAGAAACCCAGTATTACATGAATACTGGGTTTCTGCACGAGAAAAAAACTCGATCAAAGCATCTATGGTTATTAAATTATAATTCATAGTTTAACGTTACTGGTACTGGAACCTTACAAATGAAGTATTTGTAACTTGGGATGTATTGTTCAAATTCACACAAATTATATACATCTAAACATTTTCAAAATAGAACTGTGCCCTGTATCATGAAAATTTCAAAATAAAAATATTTTAGGACACCGACAGCCTCGAAACCATTCAGATTTTTTAGAACTCTCTATTGTATCTGCTCCTTTTAAATTCACTTTTCATCATCCCTCAGTTTGACGATTTTCATTCTGGTATGAATAACATTTAGTTGCTGACTGTTTATAAATTAAGGTCAGATAGCCAGGGTTAAGAAAGAAAAAATTAAAGTGCAACTCTAACACAGCTTAGACTGAGCAGACACACAGGAGCAGGGAAAATGACATGTATTAGTATTGACGTTCACAATAAATACAGTATGTAAAAGAATCAACAAAATGACACATAGGAGTTGTTTATCAAGCCTTCATACCTCAATTGCAGTCTTGGTATGTGTAAACACAGGTGCTCAATGACGACACCTTTCTTTTTCCTTGAACTGGATTTGCATTGTATTTTTTGCACATGCACTTCAAGGGAAAACGTTTATGGGTGCTGTGCAAATTTTAGAATGAGGATCTTGGATAGTCAGGACTGATCAGCACATTTGATGTAGGATCCGCCACGATGAACTACTGTGCTTCATCACTTCTCCTGGGTGAGTGTTTTCATATAAAAGATGTACAAGTGATTCTAAACTTATAAACTAAATGTATTAGACTAGTACCTATCAAAAAGCTATGCTCATAATAAGTTTTTGTAGTAAATAAAACTTTATTCAGAAGTGTTTTTGAAGTTTTGTTTTGCGTATAGATGTGGTCTGTAGGCATTAGAATCAGTAAAGAAAGGCATTGTTTGTACCTCATGGCACCTTAAAAATGAAGTATTTATTACCTTGAATGTGTCCTTCAAATGGACTTTTACTGTACATACAAACCTTTTAAAAATGAAATGCATATTTTATTGATATTTTGGGAAAGTGAAGATTGTAAACATTGTAATGATTTGTGTAGTTACATATTAAAGATGCAGTTGTATGGATGCTTATTTTACCTTCCCAATGTCTTTGTTTTAGGTTTTCTCATCATCCCTGTAACTAGTGATTATCCTCCTGGTAAGAATGATGTTTACTTGAGACAAAACCAGAAGCTTCTATCAATGACTGAAACAACCATACAATCATAATTATTCTATATACTTATTTATTTGCCTTTATGCAGGTTCTTGTGATGGATACACAATCATAAATCAACCATGGCGTAACATAAATTTTAGATCTATTACCTTCTCTGGTTATCCTCATAATGATGCGGGGCTCCTTAACAAATGGTGGCGCTTCACTGGGATTGGAGGAGACAGAGTTGCTACAAGCTGTTTACCACTCTATTATGGTGGCACATATCACCCTATTTATATTCCATTTGAGTATCCAACTAATGAGTCTGTGACCCCAACAACAGGAACCGCATATGCCATGTATAGTCAGTGTAAGGAGTTAACTAGCACAGTGAATGTGGCCCTTTGTCCTGGAGCATTCTATGTGTATCAACCAACAACTCACCCACCGGTATTATACGCAGGATACGTGACTTGTAAGTAGTGATTTTTTTTGTGTGACTACTGTGTTATATAGACAGCACTGTAAAAAGAGTAACGTATAACAACAGTTATGAATGATGTAAGTTTTGTATTTTGATCAAATAAGTGACAGCGAACACTGGATGTTCTCATATGTGTTTAATAATGCAAATGCTGCTACATTGAACATTGACAGTCATCACTGATACACTGGATTGTCACTGTGCATAGAGTGACATTCATCCCTGAGTCCACATAAGGGAGCTAGCAGTGTCTCAGAGTCTGTTTTAAATGCGGTGCGGTGGCTAGCGCTGCTGCCTCACAATAAGCAGGAACCAGGTTTGAGCCCGGGCCGACCCACGGCCTTTCTGTGCAGAGTTTGCATGTTCTCCCTGTGCCTGCGTGGGGTCTCTCTGGGTACTCTGGCTTCCTCCCACAGTCCAAAGACATGTTGCTTAAGTTGATTGGTGACTCTAAATTTCCCGTAGCAGTGAGTGTGAGTGTGTGTGTGTGTGTGTGGTTGTTTGCCTACTTGTCAGCCCTGTGATAGACTGGAGACCTGTCCAGGGTGGAACCCACCTCTCGCCCATTGTCAGCTGGAACTGGCAACCCTGTTCAGGAATAAGTGGTATAGGTAATGGATGGATGGATGCCTCAGACTGTAGTAATAAGATATATGTCCATGTATGTAATGCTCAGTGACATTTCATCTTTGTTTAACATCTGTTTGTAAGCTATGACTGTCAGCTGCAATACATTTTTGAGTTAATGTCACCTGATCAGTTGTCAACATTTAACAACACCTAATAACCATGACAAAAGCCATATCATTATCACTGCTTTACTTAGGATATACAGAAAAAATGGATGAATTAAATGCTTTTTATCTTGACTCATGTACAGTAAAAGTTGCTTTAGTTCTCCTTACTCACCAACTTTTATACATAGGAAAGAGTCATATTAAAAAGTAGGTGATGGAATGCACAACTCATATTATTTGTTTAATTATCATTTATTATATTATCATTTTATAATAAAAAAAAAACTGTTTAGATCATTATGACTGTCAGCCAGACTCCTGTGGACCCAGTGCTCAGTGTACGTCTGAGGGGGGCTGCGTTTGTATTACTGGGTTTGAAATCCCGCTTTACCACACACCCACTGAAGATTCATATGGCTGTGTTGGTAAATATATTTTATTTCATTGTAACAGTAGAAAATGTGTAAATGATAGTCACTAAGTTGTTGTAGTATAAATTATAATCACTACTAGGCTTTGTCATGTTATGGAACACGGCTAGATGCTAATATCTGCAGCTGCTTGGCTTTAGATGTTCAATTTCATGATAGACAATCAAAATAAGAAATAAATTGCATAAACAACCATATTTTCATAACTGGTGATTTCAGAACTGTCATAGCTGGCCGGTTATGATTTTTAAACCATAGCCATATTTGTAGCAGGCTACTGTAGCTTTGTAGCATCTGTGCAGTGTATCCATTATCTGGGAGCAATGCAGAAGGCTACAAACCGCAGAAAGTAAATCAAAATGCCACATGTGGTCTCTAAACTTTGCAGTTTGTGATTAACCTTCTTTTTTATAATCCCACCTGTAATAAATCTCATTAGACATTGATGAGTGCAAGACTGCAGGATTATGCGGTCCTTATTCCACCTGTAACAACACCATTGGATCATATAACTGTACCTGTTGGGATGGATTCGCTGTACAAAATATAACATTACAACCTTCATTGTCCAACCAATGCACAGGTACCTTTTTAAAAAATGAATGTCTCTCTGGCTTTGTTGCAATTGCATCAGATTTACAAGTTGCAAAATTTGCTCACAGTTGTCAATTGTTCTCTTTAGATATTGATGAATGTCTTGAATCTATCTGTGGAGTTAAACAGACCTGCATCAACAGCATAGGAAGTTTCCTGTGTTTGTGCTCTAAAGGCTACTACCTTTCAGTTGATGAAGTCCCTCGTTGCCAAGGTCTGTACTGTACTCTACTATACTCTACTATACTCTACTATACTATACTATACTATACTATACTATACTAATATGCAATGAGCAAGGGATAATCCACAAAGAGCCATCATATTGAGCTGTTCTGGTTTTGACAAACCATAAATAATATTAAAATCTATTAAAGACTTTTTAACACCAACCTGAAACACACAATGGGCAAATAAACAGCACCTAATTGTTGAAGCCAGTAATATTATAATATGGGTGACAGGCTGGGGAGGTATAGGGGAGTACATGGACCCCATTTTAAATTAGTCAGCTAGTTTGGTTTCCATGCAGGCTCTGGTGTTATTCTAATGGATGGATAAAGCTCTTGGCTTCCCTTATGTTGTTGGATGCTAATAAAACACTGATTTATTTGAACAAATATAACAAGGTTTTTAAATATTGTAATTGATTATACTACTTCAAACCTCAAGAACATATTGTAAATGTATTTCAGCTATTCAGAAAAAATCTACTGAGTTACAGTATAACAGAGGCTAGCTAGGAAAAGGATTTTGGACTGTGGGTATTTATATGCGACAAAGAGAGACACTGACAGTATGTTATATAGTCTAAAGCTTTTCCACCAAAAGGTCCAGGACATTTCATTTTCTAAAACCTAATGAACAGGAACGTCCAAGGGATAAATGTTCCTCCATCACATTGTGATTTGGGTTTCCACATCGGGGCAAACACCTGGGAAGATTAAACAAATAGCAAGCAGCAAATATTCAAAGGTCAAAGTGTTTATTTGTCATATGCACAGTTAGGAAACGTGTTTCCCTGTATAATGAAATGCTGACAGTCTAACATGACTGTTCATCCTAAATTTTGTTAGTCAAAAACTACAAGCAAAACGACGTGTTTGCATTAGTGGGTTTTATAAATGCTGGGTGTGTATCAATACTGTGGAAAACACTAGCGTACTTGACCTGTCAGTTTAAACCTAGTCTAAACCTGAAATTGTCACTTACACAAAAACTACAAGCAAAACGAAGTGTTTGCATTAGTGGGTTTTATAAATGCTGGGTGTGTATCAATACTGCGGAAAACACTAACGAACATGACCTGTCAGTTTAAACTTAGTCTAAACCTGAAATTGTCACTTACAGTAGCCGTTCTTTCCTCAGATATCGATGAGTGTTTCAACTCAGCTGTTTGTGGTCCTAATTCTGTCTGCACCAACACAATTGGATCGTACGACTGTGCATGTGCAGTGGGTTACAAACCAACTAATCCAACTCAACAACCCAGCAAGACCAACATCTGTATTGGTATTTAGAGACACTGCAGGAGTGAATTTGAGAGTTGACATGTTTCTGTGCATGGATTACTGTTATCTATTTTGAATACATTTTTTCAATGAGAGTGAAGAAGAAGAAGGAAGAAAGAAAGAAAGATGAAATAGCCAACATATTTTGCTGGAGACATTTTTACAAGTATTCAGTAAAAAGTAATTGTTTTTCTCCATAGATCTGGGAAATGTAGGTCTTCACTAAACCAAGAGACTGTTATGTAAGATGTAAATCTGAGGGTATCAGAGGAAACTGAATGATAGGGTAGACTCATAAAACAAGCGGTCACAGTGCTGATTTGTACCAAATGAGCATGAAATTTACAACAAAGTGTTCAGTAGTGTATCTTTTACTGCACAGTATGGCTAAATCTAAATAGATTTTTAACAAAGTATTCTTGAAACTTGGATGTGCAAAGATGAACTTTAAACTATGGGTACATATAATATAATATAGCCTGGTAGGTAATAATTTAACAGTTACTTTTCACCAGTAAACCTTAGTAGAACTGCAAAAGTGGTGTTATCAATAGCCAGATGTAGGAAGGTTATAATCCAGACTCAAAAGAGAATATGGAATATTTTCTGTATAATGCATTTTAATGTATTATTTTTTATAGATATTAATGAGTGTGTCGAATACAACACCACCTGTGGACCTGTGTGCAACTGCACAAATTCAATTGGATCCTACTTCTGCAAGTGCTACCGTGGTTATCGGGAGACCGACGGCACTATGATAGCCAGCATTACTAACCCATGCATAGGTGTGTGCCCTTGTTTGATTCTTTATCTACTTAACCAATACTCTGCTTTTGCTATTTGGATGCTTATGGATCACATAACCCATAGCAACAGATAGTCCTGTCTGTGCTTTCTCTCCACAGATATAAATGAATGCATCGAGACACCCGGCATATGTGGTCCAAACACTGTGTGTACTAATTTAATAGGCAGCTATTACTGTTCCTGTCCTGATGGATACTACCCATCAACGGGAGTCGAGTGGCTCATTGACATCTCATACTGTAAAAGTGAGGCAAAGTCAAGTCTAAAGATATTTAAGATTCAGAAAAGTGTAAAAACATTCATGTAAACATATTGTTAATTGCTGACAGATGTTCTAGATGTTCTAGGGGAAACAATGCCCCAAAAGGTAAGACCCACTGTCATTTTCCTTTAATGTGGCAAACTTGATAATATTCAAACAAATATCACATTTCCACTCAAATAAAGCAACATCACTTCTAGGACTTTGGTTTAAAAAATAGTTTTAGTGCAAATTCTATTTCACTATTGTGCAATGAAAATATTGTGATTTTGAGATTATGCAAATTAAGATTCTACATTTCAAATGACACACATATTTATTGCAGGGTCAGACAAAAGAAAGAGCTTTCCTTGACAATATGGGTGGCCAACTCCAGAACAACACTGATTTTGTCTTACCAACAGCGGTATGTAACACTACAGTGTGGAAAACCATGGCTAGTTCTCAGTGAGAGTAGTATTTACTTAAACCTGAGTTTAATTTGAACTTGAAATTAAATCTGGAGAAATGGCATGGTGTGTTTTAGGTGTAGGCACAGTTTCTGACTGTGCTGTTAAGTCTACAAATGTTGTGTAATTTGAATTGCTGATGATATTGTAATGATGTTCTATCTAACGCTTTCCTTCTGTTCTTCTTGATGTCTTTGCAGACTGTGTCAAACTTTCTTTCTGCATCTATGGTACTCAACATCCAACCAAATTAGACTTTTATATTACATTTTAAGTTTGTATTTTTTTTATCTGTCTGTTTATTTATTAATTGTAACAAAATCTTTCAGCAAGTGTCAGGCGTTGGGCCCCATGTAAAGACAATCAATGTGAGTAGTGAAGGAGATGGGGTGACTGGCAGTGTCATCCTGGGCATCTCAGACCGACTAGCTGCTACAATGTTTCATCCAGCTGTGAACCAAACAACCAAAGTAGTAGAAACTACAACAGTGTGTAAGAAAAGTATTGTGGTACTGTGTAGATGGACTACATTTGAATTCTCAGTAAACATCAAGTAACCTTGCTTGAATTTTTTTTTTATTCATGTTTAAGCTATGACCCTACTGGCCATCGGTCCACAGACTACTATTAACAGCACTGTGCCCCTCTTTGCCAAAGGACACGCTATGGAAATCAACTTGTTAGACTTAGCCAAAGCCAACAATGGTGAGAGAGACGATCATAAAGAAAATGATGACCCCTCCTACACTGTATTACCAAAGTCAGACATTTAAATTTAACTTTATTAATTTCTTTTGTGATGTGGACGGTCCAAGGTTCTGTGGCAGCTGTCTTTATGACACTGAATGGGATGGAGAATCTTCTTAGTCATCAGTACTTTAAAACAGACAAAGAGACAGAGATGTACTCAGATGTTCTCACTGCAATATTACCCTTAGTAAACAACACCAACATCACCGAGCCTGTCAACTTTACCATCCAGCATAAGCAGGTGCGGCACTGACCAAACTAAGGATTCCGCCCATCAAAAGAAAAAAAAAAAAGCTAAATTCATCTGATTTTTGTTTTTGTCTTGGTTTCTCAGCCAGGACCTGCATCTGGAATGATGACTTGTGTGTACTGGGATGACAAAAGCAAGGACGCAGATCTGGGACAACAGAGTGGGGGAACAAATAAGAAAGATTTGATGAGTTGGTCAGAACAGGGCTGTTGGGTTGCACACACAGATGAAAACTACACAGTGTGCAGCTGCTCTCATCTGTCTACCTTTGCCCTCATAATGCAGATTGGGCAGGTATATCAGATTTCTATGTACATCCAAAATGTGTTGCTAAAAACTGAGACATAACAGAGAAATATATTATTTGCTTATGCATATGCTCGATTTCATATATATGTCATTAATTTTAATTGAAACACACACATTTTTTTTAAATTTGTCAAATACAGGGTAGGGCCTGTTGCCAGACAAAGTTGAAGACTCAAGATCAAGTTGATCAAAGTCGATGTGTGTCTGTGTGTCTCATGCCTTTTCAGCCTCCACCAGATGACAGTTTTTTAGAGTGGATAAACCGTGTGTGTGTGATTATTGGACTATTCTTCTTTGGCTTGGCCATTCTCACCTTCCTCCTGTGTAGCTGGAACCCCAAGGTCAACAATACAGCCCGTCTTCACCTCTGTATCAACCTTGCCCTGTCTCAGATGCTGCTGCTGTGGAATGACAGATATGTGGACCAAAAGGTACAAAAAGATTTGTTTTCAGAGATATCTCACACATGTATTATGTACGATCAAACGAGGACAGAGAATCCTCTGCTGAGAATGTTGTGCATGAAGCTCAGAGCAATTCACTGGTTTCCTTCTATGTCTTTCCGCAGTTGGCCTGCAAAGTTATGGCTGGGCTTCTCCACTTCTTAGTAGTTGCAGGTTTCGTGTGGATGCAGCTTGAGGCGCTACAGTTGTACCTGCTTGTCCGAAGACTCACCAAGGTGCAGGTCATCCAGAGAGATGGCCTCCCCAGGCCACTTCTCTACTTGATTGGCTATGGCATTCCATTTGTGATTGTGGGTGTTTCTGCACTGGTGTATTCCTGATTCAGGGGCGTGAGTAGAACAGACTCTCTGTCACCCTTCTTCATATTCTCCTTTTTTGTCTGATGTGCATCTAGGATTTTGTTACTTATTTGCTTCTGTTGCAGGTGCTGGCTTTCTACACAGCGGAATTTCAACTGGGCTTTGACGGGCCCTGTGATTGTTATTCTTGGAGTAAGTATATTAGATATTAGCAATTGCATCTAATTTATTTTAAATAGCCTAGTGTTCTCTAACTTTAACTGGTCTGAACCAATGTTTAGTTAATTGAAAACCCAGAAAACTCTCTCAATGCCCTGCTGGATTTACAGTGAAGCCCAGATGATTGTGATGCAGTCCAAGGAGAAAATTTGTGAGTTGTGGGTGCTTTACCTCTCAAAGCACTGTGGGATAGCAGACAATTGACCAAAACCGGGTCTAAAATCTTCACCTGATGCTAACATGGACATGGCATGACTTCCCAAAGAAATTGACAATAAAGTTTTTTGACAGTGGTGTACCAGGATGTGTAGTATTTATGAGCCTTAATGTACACAGTATTTGATAAGGAGCAAGCTACTTACTACCTTGCAAGATTCGACATGCTGACAAGTGAACAGGTGGTTTCAGCGGGTCACTGTTAGCCACATCTCACGTCAAAGATGTTTTCATGAAGACACGTTGCTGTCTGTGTACTATAAGAGTTACAGTATAAGCGCCTCCCACCACAAGCACACATATCATACAGAAAATTTCTATGGAGGTCCTTTTTGTTGCATTTTCTTTTTCCATTATATGCTCTTTGTGCTCAGCCTTTGTGTCTTTTTTCTTTAAAGCTTAATTGGATGTTGTTCTGTGCTACTTTGTGGAGTCTGAGACCCACCTTGGCCAGCATGAAGAGCGATGTTTCTCAGTCCAAAGACACCAGGTACGAGTAATGAGGATTGTCTTGGCATATAAATAAAAAAATGTGTCTTGACCTGTACAGGAGGTTTATAGGAATGTTGAGAGTGACAGTTCATACATTATGAAGCATTCAGCCAAAGTCATGGTGCTGGTCGTGGCAACAAATGACTTTAAAAAGACCAGCTGTGGTCAAAGCTCTGGTTATACCAATAAACTATGGAAGCTTAGTGTGTGCTTATCTGTATGATTTTATGTCACTACAATATCATAATGTTCATCTGAATGGATTTGATTGTCGTAGGCAGATAAACAGTTGGATATTCTACCTTAAAATTATATAGAGTGAAAAGAGGTACACACTAAACAAATTCAATGTTGGTTTAATGGTGGTTGGTAGGTTTGGAGAAAGGCATAATACAAAAGTAAGAGTTGGATTTAAACTGTGGTCACAGCTGATCTTTGACTGGGATTTACCTAGAGATGTCAAAAAATGTCAGCTTGGCTTTCACTTGGTTTAAGTGTTAAACATTCTGTACTCACTAGCCATCTATGTTTATGAGTTATATATCCTTAAGATGAAAATTCATTAAATCCTCATTGTTTCAGGTTGATCGTGTTCAAGATCCTGGCCCAGTTTGTCATACTGGGCTGTACATGGATTATAGGCCTGTACCAGTCAAACCTTTTCTTCCGTGTCCTCTTTATTATACTCAACTCCCAGCAGGGCACCTGCCTCTACATTGTCCACTGTCTGCTCAATAAGGAGGTAGTCTTCACCTACATCAGCCTCTTTTCTTTATCTCCTTTAACTATCGACACTTGACAAATAATTGTATTACAAAGACAGAATGAATTTAAGGCTAAGCTACATTTTAAACTGACAAACTACACTGATATTTAACCAAAATGTTTTTATTCTGTGGATATTTCATGCCATGTTATGCAGATGAGGTACTGTTATTTCTATGTGACTGTCTAGTTTGTAGATTTTGTATATTTCTGCATTTTGTGTATAAATTAGAACTGTTGATTCTTTTTGCTCCAGGTGCGAGAGGAGTACATCAAATGGCTGACATGCTCATTTGCAAAAGACAGATCTGAGGTGAGTTCCTGGAAATACAGCATATTATCTCAATCAGTCCTAGAGATTGTATAGAATTATGGAATTTGATCTAATTTTTAAAATATGTGCAAATTAAATATTTTTAAAAATATGCATTATTGCAAAGTTTTAAGCAAACTTTCATGTGTCGGTTTAATGTCAAAGGGACATGAGTAAACAGTGCCGAGTTTAAGCATTTGAAAATAGCTATAGTGTAATTTTAACAACACAGACTGATTACAATAATTTCTTTCAGCATAAAGATGCAAATTCAGTCTCAGAGGACGACTTGGACAAACCTGTGGAGCAGACAAATAAGGCAAACAAGGATGATAAGCAATTGTGATAAAGGAAACAGGAAACAGGGAGAAGAGAGACAAAAAAAGGACAAAGTCATCTATAACAAGTTGACTTTGATTTTTTTAAATGCAAAAGGTGACCTGTAGCTTAACATGAATGCCATGAAAATATATCATTGTCTCTCTCTTATCGTTCTAGCTGGCTGTTTTCAGTCTCCAAGTCTTGAAAGTCAAATGTTTTAAATTATGTTAAATTTAAGCCTGAATGCAGTGAGTGTAGTTGTGCTACTCTCTCTCTCTTTAATAACCAGATTTAGGTTTTGCTACCATCAATCAATATTATTATGATGAGTATATTTGACATATAGTTCATGTAGCTATAGAAAGAAGGTTTGACAGTCCTACAATACAGTACACATTTGAAAGCTTTTAGATCTGCTGGGTTTTGACAATTTCTGCACTATATCATTGTAACTTACAGTAAACTAGTTTAACAGATGAATGTTACACACACTGAATGTGAGGCTAATAAGGTTAGAAGTCTTCAGACTGGTATATAACACTGGGAAGACTTGTTGAAATAGCCACCACCTCTCCACCCAATTCATTTGCCTGGGTGTGAAAGCTTTCACAAGCATGTTAGTGCCCACACCCTCAGTTAGCCACTGTCTAAAAACACAAGCCTTCTGCCAAGTCAAACATTCATACCTTAGTTGTTTTTTGTCTTTTGATTTGTATTGAATTTACATGAGAGCTGGAATAGTTTTACATGGGTCAAACTTTACAAGACAAATTAAAAGGAAACACAGCCCATATTGCATTTAACTTGCACGTTACCAGAAATCCAGAGTAACAGTGGGCACAAAACACGCTGAGTTTAAATGAATGGATGTGTAACATAAAAACACTCAGAAATGCAAGAATCAACCTAGTTAAATTTACCTGTCAACTTAATAAAGAACTGCTTAGTGCTATTTATCATCATCAAAGGCAATACTAATGTGTGTGTCACTTTTAGTAGAGTGCCACTTTCCTTTTTAACATCTTTTATGTAGAATCTCTTCAGTTCAAAAGATGTTGCAGCATTAGCCGAGTGAAGAGTTTTTCTTTGGAATTTCTATTGTTGCCATCTCAGCTTCTGTATATGTTGCTTCTAGCTTGTTTCAGTAAATTAAAGATGGATATCACTGCTCATGATGCTGTTGTACCAGAGTTTTTGAACAGCACGTCGAAATCTTTCAATAGAAAAACATTGAAAACAGATTTTTAGAGACACAACGCAAAGGTAATGCATCAACGTTAATTCTAGAAATGGTAGAGTAATGCACTGAGATCACATTATTAATGAATATATAAAGTGTGCAGATAAAAAAACATTGAAAACAGACTTTTTAGAGACACAACGCAAAGAATAATGCATCAACATTAATTCTAGAAATGGTAGAGTAATGCACTGAGATCACATTATTAATGAATATATAAAGTGTGCATACATTTTAGGTGTACTGTATACAGACATCACTGCAGTACATATAGCTTCCTCAAGGCTGCAGCATTTAATCACACATGTTAATCTGCTGTGCTTTCTGACATTGATTTCCTCTAGAAGGTAACATGATGACAGATCATCTAATCTAAATAATACAATGTTTAGTGGGAAACCTGGGATTTCCTCATGAACTCTTTCTTTATGTCCCAGTGAAATGTGCTTAGATGCCTGTGATGGTAACAATACTTCTAATTTCTAGTATTCATACCTGTTTTGGTCCATAATCATACTTTGTTTTTCCAGTAAGCATCAAATCTGATAAAATTAATAAATAATGTTGATAAAAAAGACAGTGATGCCAATACAAGAAGATCAAGGGACAATTCCTTGCACTCAGTTCGAAGTGCACCATCTCAGGATTGGACTGACCTTGTCTCATCCACGTTAGAAGATAATGAGGCCCTGACCATTACTGAAAAACACAGTGGTGTAACTGCGGCCACACATTAGAGAAGCTGCTGACACCCCCTGTGGAGACATGAGCAAATAGCAGAAATAAATAATCGTCTCTTTTCCCTCATCAACAGGCACCTTCATGCTCTTAACCCTCCTGTTATCTTGATGTTATAAAGTTAAAAAAATCTAAAAGCAATAGTTAAAAGTATTTTATTGGTATGAAACCTCTTCTGCTTGGCTTAATAGGTGTAATCAACATATAAAATGAAAATGGTTCATTTCACATATTTGCAACCTCCCCCTGCATGTTTATATTACAAAGATACTGTTCGGGTCAGAAGAGGTGTCTCATGTTAATTTATCAACATCACTTCATAAAAAGAAAAGATTTCGAAATGTAAAATAACATTTAAAAACAATGTCATGTAAAATAATGTATTTTATATGTAGGTCTTTCCAATGTACATTAAAAAAGTTTTAA
>NW_018128388.1:18525-22420 GCF_001952655.1 Monopterus albus
AACACCACTGCACTAAATAGTGATTGAAATGGTTAGTAATGGTAAAATTAACCCAGGAACATCACTGCTGTTCCTGAGAAATGAACATAACAGGTGGGTTAAGCTAAACACAATTAACTATACTTAGCTTTGCATGTTCACTTTGGAGTGCACAATAGAATATAGTGTGTTTCTGAACAGTGCCAAGTAACATGGCACTTAGACTGCACTTTGCAGCAGTGTCTTTTGCCCGTAGGGAGTTTCCTGGGACATTCTTTGAATGGTAACTAAAAGAAAAGGAGGATAGTCATAGACGGTAGCTGTCTGTGCCAAGCCTGCTATCTCAAGTTAAATGACATATAGTACTGTAGAACAGGAGCACAAGCTTATAAATATACTTTTGTTTTCCTAAGGCACATTCCTTGTTCTTGTTTGCACATTCTTTTTCTTTTTTGCTCTCCCAGCTTTATCTTGCTCACTTGTCTACTCATTGTTTTACAGAAGAGCATTGTACATACACTTTGAGAGCCATTGTACCAGAGTCAAATTCCTCGTGTGTCCAACACACCTGGCCAGTAAAGCTGATTCTGATTGAGATTGCTAATGTTGGTGCAGTTTTAAATGCCTGCCACTAGATGTTATTAAAGGGCCATATTTCACTGATTATGCCTTTAACTGCTTGAGTTTGGTATAAACAATAGCTATCATCCTTTGCTGACTTTCAAGTATTAACTTGCATTGTCATTAATGTAAGCAATAGCACCACCTGATCCTAGGAAAGAGATAATAGTGGAATCTTTGTTGTGTCCTGTGGAGTGCAGATTGAATCCCAGCTGACTGTAGTGATCTTGCCGACAGTTCCAACAAAGCATGAGGCCACTGATGACAAAGCCTACATTCATAATGTAAAAACACTCTTCACAACCATTTATTCAGTGTCTTAAACATTGAATCAATTTAATAATGATCAACGTAAATGGTTTTTCACAAGCATACACCACAACTGAGAAATGTGCAAACAGTTTTGTCATATGTTTCTAGAAATACTGCAGGTACAACTTTGAAGAATTCTGAGTATACTGGAAAACTACCTAACCCACTACTGCAAATTAAATCACAAATGAGACACGAACTATGCTTCACAGTGTTGCATAAACAAAACTGTTATCAGGTAATTAAGTTCTACATTTTGCAAAATTCACCTCACTGCATCAGCATTTGGTGTTTTGTATTTCCTTGCACATAAAACTCAGTATCTCTTATTGCACTTATTATAAAACTTCCACCACCCAATTTTCCTTCACTGGGCGCCAAATCGCGTCAAAGCATAGCACCTTGTTATACAAATCAATAATGTGTGGATCTTTGCTGAACTAAAGTTGTAAAAGGTAATCATGGTAACACATCGAGAGTAGAGTTGTGTAAGCATAAATATTGTGAAGTCTAATCTGAAAATCTCTAGCAAATGGAATGGGCAAACACGCCACCATGGTTCTGACATGGCTGTTAAGCCACCGCCGTCTGCATAACGAAATAACAGACAGAGCGAGGAGAGAAGAATGAGAGAACACAGTGCTCAGGGTTAGCTTCAGCGTCTCTCTCCCTATATCATTCTCTTTGCTCCTTTCTCAATACTCTACTTGGTTTCCATAGAAACACGCTTGCCACGCTTGAGTCGTGAGGCCAGTCAGCTGAGATAAACAGTCCTGCAATCTCAACTGAATATGATGGGTATGCATCAGAGTTTGTTGAAGTAGACATCAGCCAAAGGTCATGGGTGCCAGGAAGGTGGCACTGAGACAGCAGATGTGACAACTTTAACTGTTTATCTGGTGCAGATTTTGATCTTCTATTTCACCAACATTTCAACCTTGAATTCAGTTTGAGCCTGTTTAGTCGACAAAACTGGGGACATACGGTAGGTAAGCTAACTGCAGTCATAACCTAAGGGATTTTGTTTTCTGTCACTAAAGGGGAAACAAGATACCCAGAGAATCTATGGATACTTAGAGCAGTTTTATGCCTTGATTTATCACTATCATCATAGGAATGTAACTAAGACTCTACTTATTTGTCAAGATTGTCTGATGTAAAATATGAAACACTGCCCTGAATCTACAAAATGAGTGCAAAAGCCACTGGCTTACTATAAGATGCAGACCAGAACTGCCCTTAAGGATCCAAGTCAAGAGAAGTTGTGTGCATCAGTCTGCATACAGTAGATCAAGCTAAGATCAAGCTAAATCACGCAAGTGAGGGGGAGCTTTAAGTGGAGGAAACACATTATCAGATGGAGCACCAGCAGTCTCCATGGGAAAAGCATAAAAATGAATCAATCCGAAAAATGCACAAATGTCTTGAATAGTGAAGCATCTGAATTTTGATTCATTACTGGAGCAACCAGTGTCACAGCCTCAAATGCTTGAGTAGAGGCATGATGACAACCCTGCTTGTTTTCACACTAATATACAACCCCTCAAGACAGATCAAAAAATTAAAGTCCATAGGAGCATCTTGAGAATGTAGGAGCAGTTATAATTGTTTGGCTGTCAGACAAGGAAGTCCCGTGCATCAAAGGGGCTTTGTGCAGGAGAGAGACATTAGGAAAGAATTATTTATGACTAGACAGCTGGATGAGGCTGTTAAAAAATACAAGTACGCAGGCCAGCATCTGTGGGTCCCGTTAAACAATCAGAACTGGCCTGAAATTTAACATTTTGTGATGACATAAAAATGAGGCTTGTAAAACATGAGTATATTTTAGGACCCAACTGATTTCAAACCAAAATGATCATTCAACAAACGCTTAAAACAAATCACTGATAAGAAAACAGATCACTGATGAGCAATCTCAAATGAAACTAACTCAACTGAAATGGATTTGTTTTTGATATTCATAGTCCACGTTCAAGCTCTGGTTCCCTTTGCTGTAGGCTAATGCATCTCCTCTGAGCCAGTGCTCCGCTTGAGGCCATTAACTGGATAAGATGTGCAAAGGTAAAGCTCAAACAAACATTTCTGAGCCAGAGCTAATGGAGTCAGGAAACTGCTCCCTCTTCTTTTCTTGTTTTTCCCTTCCAATCTATTAATTTTGATTACATCCGGCTAATAAAGACAGTTTCTGGAAATTAGTAGACCAGAACCTAACAAATTGAGTCTAAATAAGATTATTGGAGTAGGATTTTCTCAGTTAAGTGCTTTTGAGGACAAGGCTACAACTTTGCTGTGTGAATATAAAAAAAAATGTTTTGTGGCTGCATCTGTTCATTTCAGATGATGTAGTTCTGCAGTAAGGATGTATTTTGCTGATGGTATACCTTATAGCCTATTGTACTGTATGTTGAAGCACAGGCATTAGCTCATCAAACATAACTACACATTCTCCACGTGGTAACAGATTTGTTGTTAAGCTTCATGCCAAGACAGGCCACTGCGCTATTGCTTAACACCACAGCACAGATAATGAGAAAATATTAATGAGTCTCAGCACCACAGTCTCTTAGAGCTAATAGGCCTCAACTGACAGAGAAAAAAGACAGAGACAGAGAGGACGAGTTAATGAGATGAAGTGTACACGTGTGCACACATGTGTCTGACTGTGCTAGCTACTGTGTGTGAGAAAAACAAGGACAAAAAAAAAGCAAGTGAGGAGTGAGGAGGGGAAGAGTGTTAATTGAGTATAATCACACCTCCAACATATTCCTTCATGTGAAACAGACAGAATCAAGCTCCTTTCTGCCCACGAGCTGAACATCAGGGCCTTCTCAGTCTGGCATTCACAGCTTTATTCACAAACTGCTGCTATCACCCAGTGCATCTTTTATTCTTTTGAAAGCTTTAAATACAGACATATTTTAGATACTCTCTCCGCCCCCCCCCCTTCCCTCTCTACATATGTACCGGCACACAAACGATC
>NW_018128388.1:22457-31143 GCF_001952655.1 Monopterus albus
CAGGGAGTGGTCTGTGCACCCCCCCTCTCTCTCTCTCTCTCTCTCTCTCTCTCTCTCTCTCTCTCTCTCTCTCTCTCTCTCCTTCTCTAACTCCCCCCTTCCCCTCTCAGTCATCCTCTCCCGCCGTGCTGCTGAGCCTGCGTCGTTAGCAGCAGATGAAAAAAAATATATAAATATATATCTCACTTTGCTTCGGCGAAAGGACGCGTTGTTTCAAAGGGAAATAACTGAAGGTACCGTACTGAAACGCATGTTTTAATCTGAAATGTTTAATTGATTTTTGCAATTATTTCTGAAGCCTTGTCTGATAAATGACACGCAATAGATGCAAGATACGGCAGCGCTGAGCGTGCACCTGCACTAGTGACTCCAACGCTCTGCTGAGCTGAGTCCTCCTGGTGCAACACAAGCCCATATGGTTGATTTTACGAGGGCATGGGAGGTTTTTTGAGGGGTGGGGGGGTGAGTTAATTGCGAATATGAGCAGTTATATATTGAGTAATTTGTATGCAATGTGTATGGAATACTGTTTTACTGCTGGGTAGCTTGTTTTGCAACAACCTATGTCACAGCACGTTTGGGTTTAAACGTTAAATACAAGTTATTAAAATCTGTGTAGATTCAAAGTGTCACATCAATACCAGGTGGTATTTTCGCTGGGTTCTGCGGGGATGGACTGGCACAGTACGCGCCCTGGACAGATGTGCGAGAAGAGATTTAGTGTCGAGGGAGGAATCACGCAGGGGGATAATACTGGCGATGCGCGTGTGTGTTTGTGTGGTCTAGCTTGTGTTTATGGGAGTGAATGGCTCAGCTTTCCAGCAGTGATGACTACTCTGTCGCACGACAGGCTCTACGCCTGCAATGTGGGCTTTGGTGTCAGCTGCCTTCACTTGTCCTGGGCTCCAGTGTGTTGCCTTGTGTGTGAGGACTGGTTTAAGTTTAATACCATCAAGAGTGTGGACATTTTGGGAAACAGGGCATTTTGGTCAGTCTTCATTTTCCGGGACACCTGTAAAGGGTTGAGTGATTAAGAAATTGGTTAATTAGGTTTAGGTTAAGGTTACACTTAGGGCAAGGGGCTAGGGAATGCATTGTGTCAGTGACTGCGTGTGCACGACAGACAGACAGACACACAGAGAGAGAGAGAGAGAGAGAGAGAGAGCAACAACAGGGTCCGACTACTGATCGATGGCCCACACAGATTCGTTCGCCCCACAGTTTGTTTTGTCAGGCACAAGATGTGTTGCAGCGGATCAGTAAGACTACATGTTCGTTCTGCAATGTCCGTTAGAGATAAAGCATGTCTGTGAAAGTGCGTCCTTAAAAGCAGTGTGGGCAAAATGCAGCGCCTGGTGGACGGCGCATTGTGCTGACCACAGGCATTGCTGGGCTATAAGCCTCACATGTTGGGGAGACTGAATGCGTCTAAGATGTTAGAAGTGTGTGCATGAGCATGATGCGTGCATGACCTAAATGCAGGCAACATTTTCTTGTCCATTTAGGAGGCTAGAGAATAATGATGCAAACATATTTACACAGGAACCAAGGATTTGGAATAGGAAAGCGGCTGGATGACATATTTCATATTTTGTGCATTAAAATATATACTTTTACTTTTAGAAGTTTAAGGGTACATTCAAATAAAAACACTATTATTTACAGTGCTACTTAGCATTACTCTGAACTAACTGCTGTTTGAAAACCAGTATGCAACAACAACAAAATCAGCATAACATTTTTTAAATAAAAAAACAATTAGGCAAGTACATTTCAGTGAGATTAGATCAGTTAAATAGTTTGAATTTACTGACAGATCAGTAGCTAAGCGCTCCCTCAGGTCCTGACAGATCCGTATATTGGTTTGCGAAAAAAATGGATTCCTTCTTATTCAGTGTAGTAAATTTGTTGTTACTACAGTCAATACACAAAGGCCCTCCTAGTGCCTTAACCATCCCTGCCTAAGCCAAGTCCCATCAATCACTGGTTACAACCACTTTAATTAAGGGTAAACACGTAACACACTACCTACTATGCCCACATTATTTCCCTCTGTTATTACACGGCTTTGGTTTCCCACACACTGCTTCGTTCTCTCTCCACCCACTGTATTCATTTGTCCCATTCTGGTTATTGCTCTGACTCCACTTCCTCTTGATGCTGATGATTCCTGATGTTACCTTTGGGGGGAATGAATGAATCTTGAATGCAATCGCACATCAATGGTGTTCCAGGAAAAAATGAGGAGAGAAATCCTTGGACACCTGAATAGTGATGACTTACCTATCAAACCCACTGCCTTGTTACTGTGTAATCTTCAGCTCATCACAATACTATTGAATGATGTCAATCCTAATTCATGGAATCTATAGTGGAGTTTGTTGGGATCACTCTCAAGAGGTGATGGATTTTACAGCGAAGCGCAATTTTCTTCTTGCAGATGTGACATCCAAGACTTGCTAACTGATACTGTGGGGTTTCCTTTGTGTGTAAAATAGTGAAGAATAACAACACTGCCAAGAGGAAAGTTGATTACTGCACCAATAAGACAAAATACAGCAAAGATGAGAATTAAATATAGGGAAGAAAGACACTGAGAAAAATACTGTTACAAATAGAATGTAACATGACTACTGTATTTGTGCTGAAATTGAAAATATTAGATTGAAATTAGATGGTATGGTAGTCGCAACTAGGATGAAAAAAAATAGTCTCTCTCGTCACAACTAGATTGTTAACTGAAAATTTTTTTAATTGCCTGGGACAATGGAGAGCCACACGAGCTGGAGTAGTTAGTGAATACTTAACAACAGTGCACTGAGAAGCCCAGATGCTTAGAGATCCACTGGCTTAATTAATTCACCTAGCACTCTGATGCAATTCAAATAAATGACGGTCCCAGTGTGGTTGATTTCATACTGTGATGGAATGGCTAATGTGTAACTGATTAAATGGCAGCAAAATCCAGGGATATTAAATCCAATTATTGCATTTACCAATTAATCCTGTGTGCGCATAACTTTAGAAGAAATTTTGAGCTGGTTAAGTATATATAACATGCAATAATTAGGATGGAGGATGACTGGCAGCTTAGGTGAATAACTGACTGACTAGGTCTCTCACCGAGACACCAAATCGCATGCTACTGTTGCTGAGTTGTTGCCATTAGCAACTTCAAGTTGGCGATACAAATGCAACCCGAAAGGCGAGGTCTGTGATCCGCATATAAACAGAGCTGCTGCTTCACCACCAGAAGTCACAGCACAGGTTTGTAACCTGATTTGACAGGATGACAGGTTGATTGGCAAGTCATTTAATACACAGGCAACAAGTTACAGCATTAGTGTCACAGATGCAGTAAAATGGCCATTCATGTTGGAAAAACAATGGTAAAATAGTGCTATAATTTCAACCATAACAACTTAAAACAATAGCATTTTCATCTTCTTTACTGATGCAAATACACATAGACATAAAATAACTAACCCTTTTACTGGTCCTTTAATTAATCTTTTGTATTTTTCATCTTCTTTCTTTTTCACTCATAAAAAATATACACTTTGGTACAATTTTGCATAAAAAAATATGCACATTTAAATCAAGCATCTCCAACTGTGAGGCTGTAGCTTTACAGTGTGTGCTCAGAATGGTCCTAAATTTATACTTCAGGAAATGAGGACTGTCGGCTCTCTGGCCATCGGTTGCCAGGCTCAAATCTTAAGCATTCCCCCCAGCCTCCCTTTCCCAGCCGCACCCTCCAAATCAATTTCTGTATCCATCAGGAAGGATTATGCAAAGATCCAGAGAGGGATAACCCTTGTGAGACATTCACACTTACTCCTCCACAGCACATCTTTGGCCGTATCACATTGTGCTCTCTTTCAGCATACCAGCTGTTGCAGTGCTCTATGCAATCAATACAACAGTCATGTTTCGCAACAACATCACTCCTTCACTGCCAGGAATCTGTGGGAGGTCCCCCTGGGCAAGAGTTACTGAGAGACATGGCAGACAGTGATTCGCTGACAAGATTTCAGAAATGTAACAGCGATGGCAGGTTTGAGAAGGGGATGGAGTATCATTAGGTGTATTTTTGCAGGGTGTGGAAATGTTCATATGGGGAAACTGCTGTTTTTCTTTCCATGATGAAAGGTAAAATGTGTGCACAGAGTAAAGGCAGAAAGAAGCTGGGAAAGAAGAGAAATGAGGGAAGGAACTGAGAGGAGGAATCATGAAGTAGATAAGGGAACCAAGAATATTACAGTATATAGAAAAGAAAGAAAACAATAATTAGGGCGTAATGAAATGTATCTGGCAGGTGCACATGTTTCGTACCAGTTACCTATAGGAAGAAGGGTGATGAAATATCTGTGTAATACATTGTTTTCAGTCCAGTGCAGTCTTGAGTAAGAGTAAAGTGCCATGTGGCATGAACCTAATGTTTGGCTTGAATCCAAATTTATAAACAATTTTTCATTCATTTCATTTGCATGTGTGTCCTCTTACATTGGCCCCATAGCCCCATGTGGCTCTAGGAAAAATATACTAGACAGTAAAGAATATGGGCCCTGATAAACACCTCAAGGAAAGGACTGGAACCTAAATACAAGTGGTCAATGAAGCCACAGAAGTCTTTATGGTGAGGCCAATTATCTGATGATATTGTATTTCTTCTCTCACATTAACAGATTCACAACTCAGCACTTTGTGCAATGTGACCTGACAATAATAAAACATGTTTGACAGGGAAAAGATGTTGAGCAGAAAGAGGAGAGTGCAGCGATGCGTGTCTGGTTGTGGGAAGGTGTTGGCTCTCTGGTGATGACACACTGACATGATGTGCATGTGAGTGCTGTAATGTGAATGTGCACATCCCTGTCTCCACTTTGTGTGTTCAGATTGTGTGTGATGTCAGGCTGAAATTCAAGCAACGGTGCCAAAGATGTGCATGTTGCGTCTTTGTGCAACATATGTGAATGTCTGCACGGTGTGTATGTTAGCCACACACATGGACTCTTGTTTATTCACACTGGCACAAACCTTTTCACACTGTAAGTGCATTTACCACACTACACGTTCCATGGTGTAGTAAATACTTAAACCACTTTTCCTGTATGACAGAATCACATACTGATTATATATGTATCACTTTATTTCAACACTTCACTGTTGCTATATGATACATATATACCAGGTCAATTATTTTAACTCATGATGCCATGCTCTTCTTATGGCATCACAATTTTATCAAATGAAAACTGTGCATATATCAGCCTCTGATATACAGTCTACTGATGGAGCAAATGTAAAATAAATTTATGGTGGACTTCTGAACCTCAGTTCACAAATTCAAAAAACTGATTTGTGTAAGTCAATAGCAATTTAACTTTTCATCTAAATAAGCTAAACAGCACTATAATTCAGAGCTTTGTGCTGCGATCATGCAATGCAGACCAGTGTTTCTGTGATGCCATAAAAAGGGGAAATTAATTCAACTAGCTGGATCTTCAGTGAAGCCAAGCGCTGAGATTTAATAATCTCTTGATGAGTAAGAAGGTTGACATGAGCCATAGAGGTGCTATTTTCAGGGTCTTGCTGCAGTTAACTGTGCACTAATACAATATGAATTTACTCATACCTTCAGTGCAGTGTAATATGAAATTGTTTTACTAATATAACCAAAACAACCATCTGACCAAAACAATATACATAGCAGAGCGTGTGGGCCTATTCCATCCATTCATTATCCATCTATACTGCTTGTCCTAATGAGGGTCCATGGCGGGGGGGGGAGCCAATCCCAGCTGACATGAATGAGAGGCAGGGTCCACCCTGGACAGGTCACCAGTCTATCACAGGGCTGACACATAGACAAACAACCACACACTGTTACGACAGCTCTCTCTCTCTCTCCCTGTCACTCTCCTCTCTCTCTGTGTCCCTCATTTTCTCTCCTGGCAGGTGCTGTTCGGGCGCACACACTCACACTCACTCCTACGGGCAATTTAGAGTCACCAATCAACCTAAGCTGCATGTCTTTGGGCTGTGGGAGGAAGCCGGAGTACCCGGAGAGAACCCACGCAGGCACAGGGAGAACATACAAACTCTGCATAAAAAGGCATCTGGTTAACTGGGGCTCAAACCCAGAACCTTCTTGCTGTGAGGCAACAGCACTAACCACTGCGCTGCTGTGCCAACCATCCACAGTAATGATTACAATTCCTTCCTCAGCATTAAAAATGTGGCACACAAAAATAAAAGCTGATTTTTGAAATTTAGAATCAAATGTATAAGGATTTTCTCTCTGGTGGCTCTATGAGGTTGATGAAACCTGCATGTCTGGGTGCCATGCATGTTACTGTATGTATGCACTAATGTTTCTCTGTATGAAGGTGTATCTGTTTAGTTACTGTTTAGTGTGTGTAATGAGCTGTGTGTGTTAATATTAAGCAAGGGCACCATCTGCCATAGCCTTTGCTTTGCACCAACCCCAGTCTGTTAACCCACACCCATGCTCAAAGATTAAGTCTTTCGGTATTCAAGATCAGAAAAAAATCTTGCTGAGGATAAAAAGAGAGGCAGAACATGGTGGAAGAAGAGTGGGTGTGATGCAGAGAGCACTGTAATTGTTAAAGGGTGATGAATTAAAATCCAAAAGACCGAGAAAAAAAGAAAGTTATTGTATTTCTGCTTGAATTTCAGCCTCTGGTATGTTGACTGATGATGGATTCTGGCATATTTGTCTGAACATCACACACAAAAGTATAAAAATACAAGTTTTCAACCATACACGAACACACAAAGTGGATTTTGGAATAATGCCTTGTATTTTTCTGAAGTGCCCTGGATTCGTATGACATCTGTGCTGAACACAGATCCAGGATGCAGGGTCGCAGTCTTACACGCCTCTCTGCTGTCTCCTTGCAGCTGCTACCCACCCAACACTCCCAGTACCCCATAGAGACTGTGTCTGCCCCCCGCCCACCTAAATTATATAAATCAAGAATCAACTCCAGAGGAGTTATTCATAAGAACCTAATTAAAATTAAGATGACTCCTCTTATAGTAGAAAGTAATAGGACAATCAAATGTGGACTATTAAATATCAGATCTCTCTCATCTAAATCTCTGTTAGTGAATGATTTGATAAGTGAACATCACATTGACTTATTGTGTCTTACTGAAACGTGGTTACAGCAGGAAGAATATGTCAGAAATGTCAAAAGGAGGTGGCGCTCCACTAAGTCAGAAGAGTTTTTCATAGCCTGGAAAGATAGTTTGATAACATATAAGAAAGCCCTTCATAGTGCCAGAACCGCATTTTATTCATCACTGATTGAGGAAAATAAGAACAACCCCAGGTTTCTTTTCAGCACTGTAGCCAGGCTGACAAAGAGCCACAGTGCTGTTGAGCTTAACATTCCCTTAGATCTCAGCAGCAATGACTTCATGAGCTTCTTTACAAATAAAATCACAACTATTAGAGAAAAAATTGGTCGGACCACTCCCACAGCTCTCGCAGATGTGCCATCTACTACAATGGCTTTAGAAACATCTGTAAGACCTCATTTATACTTGGACTACTTCTCCCCTATAGATCCCTCTGAGTTGACCTCAACAATTGCTTCATCTAAATCATCAACATGTCTCCTGGACCCCATCCCGACCAGGCTGCTCAAAGACGTCTTTCCCCTAATCAACACATCCATACTAGATCTGATTAACCTCTCTCTATTAACAGGTTATGTTCCACAGGCTTTTAAACTTGCAGTAATTAAACCTCTACTCAAAAAGCCTACTCTTGACCCAGGTGTCCTAGCTAATTATAGACCAATATCCAATCTCCCATTTATTTCCAAAATCCTTCAAAAAGCTGTTGCAAAGCAGTTATGTGACCACTTGCACAAGAATGATTTGTTTGAGGATTTTCAGTCAGGATTTAGAGTCCATCATAGTACAGAAACCGCATTGGTGAAAGTCACCAATGAAATGTCCACACAAGAAAGGTGTTCCATCAGGGGTTGGTTCGCACAAGTATATAAAGACAAACACACACGCACACACCACATGTCAGGAATCGGCGCGTTATGCTGCCAAAAATGTTGAGGGTGAACTCAATTAAAAGGCCAGACAAGGAAATGTAAAACAAAACCGTCTCTTTAATAAGAGAACTAACGCTAAACAAAACCATACAAGACACGGTGAAACACAAAAATCACAGGTCGGTATAAACAGTCCGAGATCAGAGCCAGCAAACACATACAGCAGAGGAATCCAAATACGTAGTCCAAAGGGAAGTCCGATAATTATACACAGTGACAGTCTGAAGCAAGAGGGCAAGGCAGAACAGAATAGTCAGAGGAACAAGCCGGGTCAAAAACACAAAGTACCAAAACCGAAAAATGCTGGAGAGTGAGAGGTGGCGTCTAGAACAATCTGGCTGGGATTGGTGGGTGAAGGCTGCTTATGATGCGGTGCAAACTATAATGAGCAGGTGAAACTAATGCGGGTGATGAAGAAAGTAAAAAGACCAAAACTGTGGTGAAACAAAACAGGACGTAGCATCAAAATAAAAGCCTGACAGGAAGCAACACAGAACCGAATCATGACACCACACACACACACACACACACACACACACACACACACACACACACACACACACACACACACCACACACACACAC
>NW_018128388.1:32040-32370 GCF_001952655.1 Monopterus albus
GTTAAAGGGAGTTTTTCCTCCCCACTGTCGCCAAGTGCTTGCTCAAGGGGGATTTGTTGGGTTTTCCCTATGTAATAATACTGATAACAGTAAGGTCTAGACCTTACTTTGTAAAGTGTCCTGAGATGACTTTTGTTGTGATTTGGCGCTATACAAATAAAATTTGATTTGATTTGATTTGATTTGAACACTCACCTCGCTCCTTCTTTTTCTCTTTTTGTTGTTATCACTTTACTTTTCCTCACTCACTCACACACACACACACACACACACACACACACACACACACACACACACACTCTGTCTCCCGCTCTCTTGTAGTCTCTCTCT
>NW_018128388.1:32440-33933 GCF_001952655.1 Monopterus albus
CTTTCCCTCTATTAGTTCAGACAGCTAAGATCTAGGTATAAATATTTTAGCTCTGTCACCCACTCTGCAGCAGCAGTTTCACAGAGAGACAGTATCTCTGTTCCCTTTGTGTGTGTACGTGTGCACAAGGCACAGTTTATTTGGACAACTACATAACAGTTCTACTGAAGCATCTGCTTGCACTCTAATGTACAGAGTGTCTGTATAGCACCGCCAGACACTCCATGTCTCAACATGCAAAATGACTAAGCCTGAAATTAAAAGTATAGTTTTTCTTATTGTATGTACACAAAGAAGAAGACATCAGAAAGAAAGTAATATTCACACTACTGTAACCTTACCTTTGCTTTATTTTAACCAAAATTAAACCTATTTGATCCAGTTATTTACTGGAGTCTTCTGTGTTAGCCCAACAGATAAACCCTATGAATTTGCTCATGCAAGGTGTGTTAATCAGTCTGAACATATTCATGAACTTAGAAGCTCTCAACTTGAAGCTCACTTAGGGAACTGCCTAATAATGTCAGAGTAGAGTTTTCTCCTTATTTATCCATTCAGTCTGTTCTCTCAGTTTGTTATGAATTTTGTCTTGAGGGAGAGAGAAAGAGGGAGATGGGGTTCAATGTGAGTAGAATGGGGACTGCAGGAGGAAAACCAATGCCAGTAAACACAGGCTGAATGAAAATAGAGGTCAGAGCTGTGGGTAGACAGATAGACAGGGGTTTGGAGGGCAGAATAATTCTAGTTTATTCCAAGGGATTAGAGATCACAAACACAGCTCTCACTCTAACCTGCAGCCTGCAGACATATCTGCACTCAGAAGCATGTTTTGTGTGCCCATTGATTTCTCGGTAAATTAAAAAACCTTAGTGGAAATGTGTGTACCTTCATTCAACTACTTAAAAAAAATGTGTTTTCCCTGTTCGGACGCTTCTGTCGTGCTTAGTCAGCTTCTCATGCTGAGAGTCTGGAGTCACAGAGGCTCAAATGTCGAAATAAGGTGTTTGGAGTAATCAATTGTCAAATAAATGCTGCCTTTCCCCTTGGTGAAAAACAATAATCAATCGCTGCATCCTCTCTGTTAAAGCAAGCCAAGCTGTTCTTTTTCATTTTCTAGGTTGTTTTTTTACTCCTTTTACTGTAGTTTTACTGGTGTGTGCTCACAGCAGCACTGAATCACAGACACACTGAAGGCCCCAAATATCAGCAGACATACGCTGTGAAACGTGTTCATGTCTAAGCCAAACGCACACCCCACTGCACACATGACACATGCATACACATGTGCATACACTCCTCTTTGCACCCATAGGGTTCAAATGATTTCACAAATGCTCACCCTTAATCCACCAACCAGGCAATAGAAGCTGCACTGTGGTTTCTTTGTGAAAATGGGCACACATTTTTATTTATAAGTGCAAAGTTGTGAATATTTACTTACTGTACTGTAAATTTTAGTAAACAGGTTGCATAAAATACATTATACATATATA
>NW_018128388.1:33958-72603 GCF_001952655.1 Monopterus albus
ATATAATAAATAAATGTAATATGTTGTAATTGAGGGACTGTTAGAGTTGGCAAAAGCAATATTAGAAGCATGAACATGTTTTTAATTTCACAGCCTTCTACAAGAGTGATTCTTGGCAGTTCTGAGTGTTCTTGTTCTTGCTCCCATAAACAATCCACTACATACAGTACATGAGTTGATAGTATATCAGCTCTATATCAGTATTAGCTGAAAGCATACAAATTTAGTTGCAAATTAAATTAATGTTGCTGCAGGAGAAAAAAACTACCTAAACTGTTTACACACAGTAAAGACTGATCAAAACAGAATCACACTTTCTCTTGTTATCTCTCATATCATTGGTTTCAATTAGCTCCATCTGCAAGATAAAGTTTGGTTTTTGAGGATTCTTCTTTAATGTTTTGACACAGAAAAGGAGCAAGAATACAATATACTTTATGAACAACAGTGCATGTGCATGTGACATTCCCCTAAATGTCACACAGTTTCTAGCTGTGTAGAGCTAAATGAGAAACAGCTCGATAAAGCAAAACAAAATTTAGCTCCAAATCAATTAATATTCTCTGTAACTGAGTTGAGTGATCAGAGTTCTCTTTCCCCAGCTGACACCAGTTATTGACACTCTTGGTATTAACTTTGACCCTAACCCCTTAACCATAAGTAATGCATACAGTAAATAAATACAGTTATAAAAAACTGGGAGAGAAAAATAGTTTTGCTGTATGAACATCAGTGTTAGGTAGCGACACAGTGAAATTATTGCAATTATAAGCAGTGTTCGGGATCTAATCTCATTATTGTTCTTTTACTTTAGAGAGCTTTTGCTTGTGTAACAACAACAACAACAATAATAGAGGATAATTTGATATTATCTGAAGGAAGAGACAGATGGGAGGAGGATTATCAAAGCCCCCATTTTCCCCCTATTCCACAAGGTTCTACCAGAGAGTGAGGAAACTCTAGCAGTCTCTCCAGAACCTCAACACTTCCGCCTAGGTTCTGGTTAAACATACGCCTGCACTGTGGCCGTTGCTAGGCTACAAAACCTCTGGTTTATGTTCACAGGCACAGCTGACGGCATGAAGAGTTACAACTGATTTATGCAGCTTGGCATACTTAGGAGAGCTTGTGATGACAGTGGTTTACCTTAGAAAATGTTTTGCAGTGCTGGAAATACCAGCTTGTTGCATAAATGTAAGCGTGCCACCATTAACAGAAAAACTCAAGAGACAAAAGCAGAGAGCTGACATGGGGCATCTCTGGAGGTGAAATAGCTCCACTGTATACGGTACATAAGTCAGAAGTAGGCTGGGGAAACTGGGTCCTTAATATACCTAAGACATATCCCAGCATGCATTACACTCCAGCACAGGAATGAAACACGTGTGGAAAGAAACAGTCATCTTTTCATGTCCATACAGTTACACAGTGATGCACACCTTGAAAGGTTAGTCATGAATCTGACTCATGATTCAGCAGACTACCTTGAGAAAGGACAGGTTCTTCCAAAACCACGCACAGAAAAATCTTTTTCTAATGGCTCTTTTTAAAAGTCTTTTGTCGCCCTATTTTTATCTTTTGTGCCCTCCTTGACATTCTGTTCTCTCTCTGTGTGTTTCACCCACTTGAAGCTCTGCAGTTAGGAGCCTAGGTGGCAGATTTTTCCTGGAAGTATTACGGACAAATGCGCCTGGAAGTAAAGACAGAGGCAGAAAGACAAATGGGTGAGCGATGGAGATAGACAGTATTTGTTAGGAGCTCAGTTTCAGTCCTCCCTCCTTCCCTCCTTTGCAATACTCCAACTCTGTCAGTGGTGTATTCAAGTAGGAAGCAGTGGGCATACTGTCAATTTACCACCCCCCTACTCCCAAATTACAATGAAATGGATGCACTTCCTTTGAAGATTAACTCATTCTGTGGTGTTTTAATGTTGTAGTTTCTTGGTGTTCTGTTCTTCTGGTGACAAGTTACACTAGTCTTTTTCTCAGTTTCTGTGATGACACTGGTCTTAGTTCACTTCTGCCATTTGAAATCTCATACACATAGTGTGTGTGTGAAATGTGCTAGAACAAGACAGGGGGTTCTCCACTGTCTCTGGTTCATGCTTAATTCAGCTTTGGGCATTGTACACAGACACATTCACCATGTTTTTGAGCTCCTTCTCACCCCAGTCAACTCACCTTCCTCCACTGACTTTGAGGTGCCACCTAGTATACCTGCTCCCCCCCTCCTTATTTAAACAGTGTGGTCTTTTCACTTCCTTAGCATGGGTGAATGCACATAAAGGAGTGGGTTTGTTTAAAACTTGTTGACCTGGTAGAATGCATTTCTGACATACTTAACCAAAGGAAGACTTTATTTGTAACATTTCCAGTTTCTAACTTACAAATATTAATTCATTTGATATGAATTTGGTAAAAGCACAATTACATATGACTTATTCTGCAGTATTTATTTTCTTAATGTGTTGTGTAAGGATGTAAATATGCAAGCAAAGGACTATAGGAGGACATTCAAGAAAAATTTGGAATCTTTCATATCATGATTCCTGGCACTTCCTGGTACAAGCTTTTATTTTGGTAGACTTCCACTCTCGTATTTACTCCCTTTTCTCAGCTGTCTTTACCTGCTCTGGTCAGCTCCGCCTTCTCTCACCTGTACCTCATCAGTGTAATCAAGCTGGACTGCCACATTGTAGCTGATGAACATGTCCTGTGTTTGCTTGTCTCAGTTTTACCTGTTGCTTCTCTTGGACACTTTCCCCCAGTTTGTACCTGTGTTTGTTTTCTTTGCTTGTCTCAGTTTTACCTGTTGCCTCTCTTGGACACTTTCCCCCAGTTTGTACCGCTGGATTCACCTGCACATGGATGTTTTGTTATTCAAAACCCCTAGTCAGTATTTGACCCCTTTGTTATGGCTAGTTGTTCTCTTTATGTAATTATTGTTGTGTTTTTGTCTTTGTACTTAACCAGTCTACTTAGTTTGTGTGCTCTGCAGTCACTCTAATCCATATGTAATGTGTATTACTCTGGTTTCCCTGCCATATATACAGTATGTACCTGGATGATTTATACTTAAAACATACATGCAGACTGGCGATTAATAAAAAACATTTTGAAGACAGAACTCAACATGGATGGTCCATTGAAGCAGCGTAGACAAGAAAATGTTGAAATAGTTTTGCAGGTGCTTTACCAAGCTGAAAATTTACTCAGTGGTTCTGACCATTATACAAAGTACAGAACTAAATATTAAAAGATCACTGATGATGCTTTGGTTGGGTGGCTCTTACAATTTCTTCTGCAGTTAGGGATGAATTTTAGTGTACTGCTACTTTAAAATCAGCTAAGTGTTATTCTATGTCCACTCTATAAGTCTGTGTGACAGACACAGACAAATACATATGGCAAGTGTTGACACAACAGATTGTCAGTCTACCATGGTGTAAATGTACGTGCTGTAAATACAAAGCGTGAAGTATCATATGCGTGCGCACACAGAGAGCCACACCTACTCATGAGATTCTGTAACCCATTTGTGTAACTCACCCGTGGACCCTTGAGAGGGTGTGAAGGCTTGAAAAATGCTGACTGAACCTGGCTATGAGTAAGGCTTCTGTTTGTGTGTATAGCTGAACGGAGGAAAATTGACTGATTCACTTCCAACCCTCTCTCATTGTGTCAGCAGCTGCTTTTCTTTGATATTGTTATGAGTGGGAGTGGGAGAGAGATGGTGGACTTCAGGAAGAGAATATTAGTAATATGAACTGCTACTGTGCAGCGCACGTGTCACCTACAGTGTGTAAATGTTTACGTAATAATAACCAACCAGCTCCAAGTTGCTTGGGCACTGTGTTGCTCATGTCAGTGTCAGACTAGTATTGTAAAAGAAATGTGTTTGAGTTTTAAAACTGATGTAACTTCTGTCTACACCATTTGACTAATATAAGAACAGAGTGAAAGCTGAGTGAGTAGTAGGACATAGCAGTGATCCATTGAGACATTATGTGACAGTACAGTACCAGGTTATTACAGTACCTTGGCTCTAACATGGCAAAGCATAGCAACATCACTGGTATGATCTAAGGCTGTGAAATGAATACACAAAACTGTAATAAAAATGTCTCTGCTGCAGATCTGTGTTGCCATATGAACAGTATTAAGTACATAAGATTTGTCCTGTATGAGAAGATGTCATCTTACCAGAGTGCACACATCTGTTCAGTACATTTCAGCAGATTCAGAACAGATTCTTTGTGCATACATGAAAATTGCTTCTTCAACATGAAAGGCCATAGAGTTAACCCAGAATATTAAACGCCGTTCTTTAGGGACCATAAATATCCTCAGCAGATTTAATGGAAAGCTTCCTATTAGTTTTTGACATCTTGGGTAGAAAGTTGACAATTTGACCTGAGGGTATCCCAAAAGGAAAACTCATGGGATTCTCAAAATGGAAATGGTTCAAGCATGAATGTACACTGCATTTGGGTAGAGTTCCCTCTGAGCTCAGATGACAGCCCTGGTCTGGGCTTTAAAGACCACATTTCCCTAGGAGATGCATTTTGACCCCTGTTATGGAAACACAGAGTTTTAAAACTCCATTTCAGTTACAGCAGTTTTGAAGAATTTCATGAAATTTTTATAATTTTTACTTCCATGTTATGAAGTCTAAGGCATAAACCAGTAATGGGACCACCACAAATACGTGTGCCCCACTTCTAAGAATACTTTTATGCTTGTGAAGGTATTTTACTAAGCGAAGACACCGCATAGTGCACATCTTCACTGAGGTCTGTCTTTTGTGTGGATTTTTTTTAGTTTTCTTTAGTTGTAACTTCATCTGCTCAGATATTAAGCACACACTGGGAAGATGTTTCAAATCTGCTTCAGTATTCAGACTGAAATCCTGTGTGATTATGTGTCTACTACACATATACACAGTGTATGTGCTAGGTGTAAGAGGTTAGGGTTACACTTAGTGTATGTGTTTGTTTTAGCATCTGCAAGATGCTCAGTGTGCACATGTCGGTTGCAAATGTGTAAGCTCACCAAATGTAGCCTCAGCGTGTATGTGTATTTGTGAGCTCTTGTATTCTCACATGCCTGCTTACTGTGCTTAGTCATGGTCATGTACAATGCACTGCTCTTTCTCCTTTTAACTTGCAGGGGAGGAGCAGGATCAGCCCAGTATTATTGCTGAAAATGAGATGTCACACTCACTTCAGTTTGGGGCAGCTGGCCAGGCTCTCTCTAACTGATTTAGGCTGTGTGGGTATGTCTGTGCATGTGCGTGTGTTAGGGAGAGAGTGAAAGTGCTGGAGGGAGACAGATAAAGCGAGGCAGAGAGGAAAGTGATAGACCAATAGAAAGAGCGAGAGAAATTGAGGCTGTGTGTCAGTTTCTCTGACAGTTACATGCACAAATTATTCATAGACAGGCAGTGTGTTGTGTACTGGTGGCTTGAGGTGTGTTGTGGCAGGTGTCCTGCTTTGTGACTAAAACTGGAAAATAGGTAGCATCTCATTAGATATATAATATCAGTTGCAGATTGGACCAGCTGTCATCTTGCACCCTTCTGATGCATCATCAGCCATTATTGTCATCATTATTGTTGTCATGCATTTCTGCTTTGTTGAAGTTAAAGTAAACCACAGCAGCTGAAGTGAGAGAAAGCGAGTGGGAGTAAAAGAGGGAAGGACAGAGGAAAGAGAATGTACAGTAAGACGGAGAGCACAATAAATAGACCAGTGGATGGATAGATGGATGGATTCTTCCTCTGTTGCTTCGTTCCTTTCCCAGCTCTTGGCAGTATAACTTCTCATGCAAGTCAAGGGTACAATGCACATTTATTCACAGTTCTGATGTGGAGAAAACAGTATGCTGCTGAGACGCCCCCCCCCCCCTCGCCTCATGCATTCACATTGGCACGTCCCTACATTTCTATTTTCTTTTGAAATATCTTAGTGCTTCAGTTATTTACTGATATTTTGTATTCTATTAGACATTACTGTATTTTCCCACAAGGTATTACTCGGTATTACTTTGTAAATATTAAATATACTCTTGTTAGATTGTACTATGACTGCCATTTATATGAAACTTAACTTTGAATAATTAACATTCAGATTTAGTGGCATGCTACATAAATGGACAGAGCAAATTGCTTGTCAGTGAAGTAAAGGGATTGTGTGTAATGATTTAAATGTTGCTGCCCATGAGAAATGAAATAATAGAGAATGTTTCTGAAATGACTTTTTGTTCTTGTAAGTTACCCAGTGTCATTAAATTCTTTTTTCATTCTAAAGTTGTTGTTTTTTTCATTTGTATTTTCCATATTTCAGCTACAGACTCCATTTTGTCTCCTGGAACCCAGGTAGCACCACAGAGGACCTGTGCCTGTGCCCACCTTGGGTTCACCTTCCCTCACCAGAAAACCTTCAAACAGGATACATAACTAGATGAGAGGAAGGACCTGAAGAAGACAGCTGAAGAGTGAGAGGAAGCAAATAAGGGAGGAAACGGGTAGGAGATTGGATTTTGTAAAAAAAATAAATAAATAAATAAAAATTCCCTTCCCCCCTGTTTTTGTATTAATCCAATGTTCTCGGTTTGTCATTTTTGAACATAGATTCTATATTCCATGTCTGATTCACATTCATTATGTTTAAGTCAATCACCATGTTGGGATATACCCGACATGTTTGACTTTTATCAACTTGTACTGTCACATATGCAAAACATACTAGTAATGATAAAACCTTAAGCTGACCAGAATTCAGTGTTAGACACATGTGCTCTGTTTTACAGTAGTCTGATTTTTCTTGCCAATGTGTGTGTCACGTTGTGTGAATGTGCAGTGCATGAATGTAAGTGTGTTTTTAGGCTTGCAGTTTAGCACTGGGGTGAAAGCATTAGTTAGTGTCTCCACAGGCATGTATTATGCCATCTTCTATGCTCTTATTGTACTTATTTTACTGGCAACACTATCATTAGCGCCGACAGTACCTAACGTATCACAGCGATTACATTCTGTATGTATGTGTGTGTGTGTGTGTGTGTGTGTGTCAAAAAAAGATAAAGTAAAAGAAGTAATTGCTATAATTATTTCTTCTCCATTTTCTTCCTGCCTACTGTACTAGCAATGAGGAAAATCTTGCCACTTTATGGAGAATGTAATGCAGAGTAAAAGCAACTCGGTTTATTCACCTTCGTACTCTATCTCCATTTTATAGTGTCATTATGTTAATTGCTATTGTCAAGAATAGTCTGTGATCTTGACAGTGGCATCACAAAGGGAGCAGTCCCTTCAATAGTTAAAGTGAGTAGGAATTAGACAAATCAATATGCTCACTTTGTATAGATGTGTGCTGAATCCTCAAAAACCAAAAAAAAAAAAAAAAAAAAAAACAGCACTTAACTTGAATTGTTGATTCATGCATCGCATGGGGGTGTCGGGCAGCTGCTCGTCCTCAGCAGAGGGCTGACATGCAGTTATAGCCATCTCATTTACTGTGAAAAGACTGAACCAGAACAGCAAATGTCATTGCAGTAAAGATTAAAACCCAAATCATAGAGCTTGTATTGTCTTGTATGTTGTGTTAATTTACTGCAGCCTCCTCTGCACAATAAATACTGTGGCTAGATACAAAATAGTCTTGTAATCTGGATTGTGGGAAGTAATTATGCAGGGTTGGAATCAACAAATATGCTTTTGTTTAGGTCACTCTCACAGGCTCAGTAGGACAAAAATACAGACAGACAGGGCTTAATATGTGTCTGTAAATGAGGCAAACAAAATGAAAATGCCATTCATTTGTTGGAAGGTGGGTGCAGCAAAAATAATTTATAGTGTTTTGTCAAATATACCTTTATATAGGTCAGCCAACTGAATAGGCATGTTAGTATATACTGTAGGTCAGCCAACTGAATAGGCATGTTAGATGTCTCTGTTTTAGGGCAGTGGAATGTTCTAACATATTATGATGCATGTTCCTCAAACACAGACATGGTTTCAAGCATAATGAATGTGCATGGTGCACATTAGTTTTATCATACACTTAGCATCTGTGGGCATGACCATAGCATCCTTACAGTACATGCACCAGCAGTCACTATGAGCTTGAGCCTCTCTGTTGGACCCAGTGTTGTCTCCTCATGGGGAGGCCACTGATGCACAGCAGCAGCTCAGAAATCCTCTGCAGTGGACGTGGTAACAGCTCAAATATGGACATCAACTGAATAAAATGCTGTTCATTAGGTGGTAAACCCTGACAGAAAAACAACCAAACATTTAAACTGGATGTGGTAATACTCCACTTGTACTGTATGTTTGTATGGGTTCTGAACTTTGCAGGCCTCTCGTTTACTGAAGGTGATGAAGCAGTGGTGTTTGGACAGATGGAAAGGACATGGAGAGAGATGCAGTATACAGTACTGTCATGAAAACGTAAAACTACTCTATCAGCATGTCAGGTGATGATGCCTTTCAGCTGTAACTATATTGAGTTTGGTTTGAAACCTTAATAATATTAAGGTTATCTTATACATCTCAGCACATGTGACATTCTGAAGGCTTATGAGTCCAGAGCTGAAGCCATTTGAATCGATTTAACAGTTTTGATATTTATGTTAGTGGCTACTTATATTTTTTTTTATTTGCTTTAATGTAATAAAAATTATTCTGTCTGAAGGCCAATGAAGACAAGGTTATTACAACAAGAGCCTGAGGGAAATGTACAGCAGGCCACTCATGTTAAAACATACACTTATTATTCTGGAGGCGTCCAGTGTAACTGCAGTTTACCACTGAGTTAACAGGTTGAGCTGAATTTTAGGTTTAGTGCCTTTAAAGGCAGTTTAAAATCACTGCAATAGGTTGAGGGAGATTCACAGTTTTCTCTGTGTGTATGCATGTACATCCTCACAAGCAGGTGTTTATTGTGCACCTGCACTGTGGACATGCAAGTATTTGTGAATGACAGTGTGTGCTGCTGTGTCTTTGTCACAGCTGTAAGAACTGTATGTACATCTGGATTTAGTCCAAGGCCGGCTGTGTAGACTCTGCTCGGAGTTGAGTACATTTCAGCTGAGGCCTTGATTGCGACTTGTGTACTAACACTCAGATCCATTGAAAATGGTCTTGTGTTCACCCATACTGCTGCACACGCACTCACAGTGCTCACATGGAGTGAAATACATGTTGATAGTGTTGATGTGAAGTGGAATGGCTGAGGCAAGGGGTACAAAGTGGGGCGGATACTTCATTGTGATGTTTTTACATGTGCCACAGTTTCTGCTTACATTTCCAATCCACCTCATTTGATCATCAATCTAGCAAATCCTACTTTAATTATGAGCCATGCCTTCTCCTCCCCTACGTTCAATCAGAACAAATAAAACAGCCTTTTCACCTATAATGGGATTATTGATTGGGTGGCAGCCTGGAACTGAGACTTTATGTATGTCTGGTTATACTGTATGAGTGTGTGAGGCAACTAAGCGGAGTGTGCAAGTATTTCTGTGTATGTGTTAGTGTATAATACTTTGTAAGTGATAAATGGAAAGACATATCGTGTGTGTGTGTGTTGTCTGGAGTTCTGTCTGTGTAAGTGGGTACTCCCATTGAAGGGCTGAAGGAACAAAGCAGTAAATTACCTCACAGTTTGTCTCATCAAGTGTGAGACATGTTTTACTGATGAGTTCTGAGCTTACTGACCCATGTGCAACGAGATGATCATTGCTATGCTTTTCCCATTATCTCAGACTTCAAAGTGGCTGTAAGTCGTTATGTGTGAACACTTCTTGACTTAAAAACACAGGTTAGTAAAGACTACTGCAGCTTCTTGTTTATGATACTGTCTGCACATGCAGATGATGTTCTGTAAGATGACGGTTTCACATCCTCCCATTGTTGTAATTTGCTCTAAAAATTGATTAGGAAAAACCAGCGTCTACGAACAATGAGTGTACAAACTTTTTTCTCTTAAATATGTTTAAACACAAACTAATGTCACCACAGGTCTTGGATTCATCTTCAGCTTTTTTTTGTTTGTTTTAACATGATTTACTTTTTATTCTCACCTATAATAGTATTAGATGGACTGTTCCTGCATGTGTGCACTGCGTGACCGCTGATGTCTGAGGTGGAAGATTTTAATGAATGTCTCTAGCACCAATATCAGTCGAACATTTGGAATGTAATCATGTTCTGACTCATTAGTCATAAGCCCACACTGTTTGCATGCCCAAGCTTTGGCTATGTTTGTAAAACTTCAGTGTGATGATCATGGCAAAGTAAAAAAGTAACAACCTGGTGTTGTCATTAGGCATTAGCAGAGCGTTTTCTGATGCCTGTGTGTAAAACTTTGTATATTGTAGGCAGAGAGAAACACTTTCCTACCTCGTGTCTTCTTTCTCCTCTGTTCCTGTCATCTATCCCTCTGTTACTCTGTTTGCACATGCAGGCCTCAGCTTTAAAAGTCAACAGTAAGGGTAGAGAACAAGATTTACAGCAGAAAAGGAAGACACTGTTTCTGTGCATAAAACCGTCTGCACTCAGACCTCTTCTCTCTGTACCTTTGTGTGTTAATCTGGATCACAGGGGCATCTTCTTTCTAGTTTATCCTGCTTTCTCGCTAATAGGCTGCATATGTTTTCACCCCCTATATCTGTTAGTGAAACACAATAGCTGGTCTTTTGTTTTGTACAAAAATAAACTAATACTTCTGAGGATCTTTCTGTTCCTCCTTGTCTCTCTCTCTCTTTCTCACTTACACACTTGGTCTTACTCTCCTGTTTCTATCTCCTGCAGGGTTCCTGCCTCTCCCACTCGTTTTTTGGCATAATGTGGCAGTCGCTGTGCCAGAATTTTGTGTCTAGCGTTTACTAATCCTGCTCACACGGGGTGACATCACTAGCCCTGTCTCCTTTGATACAGTATTCACACTATAGCTTATCTTCTATGTTTGTCTGACACAGAAAGAGGAAAGGATGATGAAATCTGTTATGTTGTTGTCTTGTCTCATTCTTAGCTCTCTTGCTATATTTATAGATGTTTCTGTGTTATTTCACCCCCCAGCAATGCATTCATACACACACGGGTGCATTCAGAAATGCAGAACAGACGGTACACACAGATGCATACGCAGATATGCCCAGTGACACAGAAGCTATAACACATACATGCCTTCAAAACCTTATGGTGAAAATTGAAATAGACGAGTAAAGACAGCATATGATAGATGGCACAGCAAGTTAAAGAATAAGGTATAGAGTATACTCATAATATGCCATGATATCATGGCTGGTCTCGACCTAATTCTTTCTCTCTCCTACAGTAAACTCAACTTTTTAACATTACCTCATATGTTTGCGGCTCCTAACATCCTTCCTCACTTCATCTTTCCACTCTTTGAAGTGTAAATCTGCTTGCCAGGGCTGTTGCCTAATGAAGCTGCGACCTTGAAGTAATTATTATTATACACACAAGTGCCTTGTGTGTATAAAAGTGCAAGTGAGAACTAAAGAGAAATTGCAGTTATCGCTGAAATTTGCAATTATATTTTTGTATGTTGTTTGTGTGAGACAGACGCAAAGAGAAAGTTCAGTAGTCCTCCACTGTATCGATACACTAACGTACTGTACGTAGTAAACATAGCTTTATCAGTGCTGTTTGCTGTCGTTGACACAACTGTAGTTCTTATAAACCCACATATACAATACAATCACACACATATTGCCTTTAGCATAGCCTCAAATAAATGAGGCGATTAGAAAATGTGGTGGAGAGAAGGGCAAATAAGGACAGTCTGAGAGGAGAAAAACAGAACGGAGCAGAAGATGAGACATGAAGAGGCATCATTGCTTTGATAGTGTTCGTGATGTACAAATGGAGAACATTTAGGAGAGAGAGCAAGATGGTGTATTTGTCTGGGAGAAGAGTGGGAGGTTACATGAGCCTCATTTCATCCATGCTAATCTACACCGACACCCACATTATGGCTCTGCTCTCCACCAGATGAAAAGAACATTATCTAGCCTACAGTGAAAAAGTGAGAGATGGTTTTTAGTTGTGTATTATTTTGTGGTCCTGCTTAGAAATAGTTTTTGATGCTGATACTATAGATTTTCTTCAGAAAACTCCATGTGATTCTTGTTGCACTGGACCGTTAAAATAATATAGTTTGGTCACATAATTCACTCTGAGTGTGATGAACAGAAAGAGTGGGAGAACACAGGAACAGAAACTCTAGGAGAGTAGAAGACAAAGACATCCCCCATATGCAGCAGGCCATACATGTTGCATAAGCTGACCTATCTACTGCAGTGCTGTAATCAGATCAGTGGGCTTGCAAAAACCTAATCCAGAAGCAACTACTAAACAACTGCAGTTTAGCTTAAAACATAATGTCAGCGGTTGAGGCAGAGGAACATCATTCAGACCATCCTCTCTTGGTGAGTTCGTGCATCCACACTCAGCTTGCGTTGTCCTTTGAATGGTTATTTTGGAAGATACGTCTTAAAACAAGGAATAATACATGTCTGTGACTGTGTGCTTTATTGGGTATATTTTACGAGAGCTATGATATTTCTATAGTAGGTTCTGATGTTCACTGTTCTCAGAGGAGGAGCAAGGTACATCTAGGGTAGGTGAGGGATAGGAGTGTGTGCTTGGACAGGTAAGTCCACTAGTACCTGTTCACACAGAATGTAGACTGCCTGTACTGCAGTACTTTGTAGAACAGTCACGGGACTGTTCAGAGCAGTAGCTTCAGTGATCACCAATCACTACAGGGACCAGAAATACTCTATTGAAATAGGCTGTTCAAATGGGCCTGTTCAGACAGTAGCTTCAGTGACCACCAATCACTACAGGGACCAGGAATACTCTATTGAAATAGGCTGTTCAAATGTCCTGTGTTTCAGTGAGATCTTCCCTTTTTTCGCAGACACCAACATAAAGCACCATCATGAGTACAGTGTCCCTAATACCAAGTGAGCCCCTCAATGCAAGTGTTGTTGTTATGTATGGTTTTTAAACAATGACTGTGCTCCTGTCTTCTAGAAAAAGAATACGTACTATAATACAGCGCAGCGAACCGCAGCAGAGTGAAAGGCAACTCTGAACAGTCCATTATTTCTTGGCCTGTGGAGTGATGTGAAGCCTGTTACCTGACTGAAATTCATCAAAGATGTGGGCACAGAAGGTCTACATTAATGCTACTGAAAGTATTAGTGCAATAAAAAAGGGACTTTATAGAGATCTAACACCAATGACTGAGAGAACGCAAATGCTTATGAATGGCTTAGTTTTTTTTGGGGGGGGGACACTGCAATTTTAAATTCATGGCTGTTCGTCCTCACTCTCCAGACCAGTTGCAGAAATTTGGTGGACTGCTGAATGCTTTGTTTAGGAAAATAGTTGACTCTCATACGTATCTCCATCAAAAATGTGACATTCCAAACTCCTTTGTCCGTCCTCGGCTCTTTCCACTTCACCTTCCTGTGTGACAGTGGCTCTGCTCAGTGTGTGTGTGTGTGTGTGTGTGGTAGGGGAGTGTGTGTGTGTGTGTGTGTGTGTGTGTGTGTGTGGGGGGGGGGGGGGGGGGGGGGGGGTGATTATGCATCTGTTTGAGCAGAAAGCTCTCCTTGTAATCTGACACTGAAGACTCTCACCCTGTTTATGAAGTAGTGACAGTTAATCAGATTTTACTTTCAGATATACAGTATTTGGTTTTTTATTTATTTCATTTTTATAGAATTTTGATATAACCCTTAAAGAAAAACTTAATCCACAACTAGGGTGTACTCTTACTAGACAATCTGTACCCTGCCTGAGCCTCTTTGACCCTAAAGTCCAGTTCGTTTGACTAGTGTGATCGCTCCAGACCCGAGCACAGGACGCTGAACATCACCCTGTGCATGATACAAGGCGACGGTGCCTAGTGTGAGTACACCCTAAGATGACTTTGCTTTTTAAACACACTGTAGCCTATTTGAGTACCAAAAATCTCCTTTCAATGAAGAATGTTTCTTGATGTTGTATTTGTAAAGGATTACTGTATTCCTGATCTAAATAATGGCACAGTGCTGCCTAGTAAACAGATAATTCAGTTCAATGTAAACACGCCAGATTCAGAGATACTGACAAGAAGCTCTGTGAAGAAGTGAACTGAGGTGCCACGTCCTGATTTTGAGTTCAGACCCCAAGCGGTGCTGCATTTGATCCAGCCTTTTGTTCTGTGCTGTTTTTATGTCAGTCTCTGTTGCAGCGTTCTGCTTAACTAAGCAAATGGTCTATTAAAAAGTTTGGATATACATTATCTTTAGAAAAGTTACAGCAAGTTTTTATTGGGCCATAATTTGTGTGCATGTATGTGTGAACATCTTAATTAAGATGCACGTACACGCACACATACATTACCAAGAAGATGAAACTGGAGCACTAAATGAGGAACAGGGTGTCGTCTGAGACCTAGCCCTGTGTTATTTTAAACTAAGGAAGCATGTCAGGGTTATACTATCTAGGTAGCCTGGAATGAGAGTGACCTGCTAGCCAGTGTGTGTCTCAGCTGGTGAAGCCTTAGAGGTTGTGTCAAAAACAGTCTAACTCAACAACTTAGTCACAGAAAACTGTTACCCAAAGCAACAATAGCACAGTGATTACTTATTCAGAGAAGTTCTTATTTGATGGTTCTGAATGATTTCAGCTCTGATGCCTACATGTACACAAAGATTGGCTGAATATCATTCTCAAATTAATTTTGTTGTATTTGTTTATCATAGCAGTATAAAGTGAGGCCTTCATTGTTTCACTTTTAGCATTTGTGTTTCAGAAGTATAGTCTTGGTGGCTGAGTCTCCAGCATTAGCTGTTGCTGGCGCTTCTGCTGTAAAGTTCATAAGTAATCAGTTAAACACATTATTCATTTTGCTGCTTTCTGGTAGCTTCTCTGTCACTGGGTCTATGTTCAGATTTGTGACGTGATGGAGGTGTTTCATGAACAGTTAACATTAATTCAGTTTCTTAGAACTCTCATGAGGGTTAAACCGATATTTGCCAGATGTTCTTGTGGGGAGGTTTCCTGCTAAACATTGCTTCTGGAACTGCATTGGGAAAAATCACTCTCAAGAAAATTTAAAGAGTTTGATCACTGGTTGAAATGGCACAATGACTTCTTAAAAAATGCACAACTATTGTAGCTTAGATTTACAACTTTCAGAAAAAACAAGAGCACATCTGATTAAGGCAGACACGCACATTTTTCATATTAAAGTAGTGAAATGCAGTCCCGCTAATTACACCAAATGTGCTTCTTGTCATTACTGTGTGATTTTTGCTAAAGCTGTGAATTGCAGTTCTATTTATGTGTGTGCAACCAAGACAGACTTGGCTTACACAACAGTGAGAATGTGGCAGCAATCATTAACACTGCAGACGGCAGTGTATGAAACCATTGTTAGTCCAACCAAAGCCATTGTTCTGTCCGCCATTTTCTGTTTCTGTATGATTAGAAGCCATATGCTGATATGTCTACATACACGTATATTGTCGCCCACAGATGGAGGTAAAGAGAGAGTGAGAACAGGAAGACAGCATTTATTTGTAGACATCCCATTAAGATGTGGGTGCTGGAAATAGGTACAGCCATTGTTTCCCCCTTTTTAAATTGGGTCTTTTGCTGTGGCTTGCCACAAGGTGCCAGGTAGGAAAGAGAAACAACATAATTATGGCCACATAGTCTTACCTTCGACAGGCTGTCAGAAAGGTCGGAGACGATGGTCAGTGGAGGCAGACAATAACAGGTAAACTGATAATGACAACTTCTATAATTTCTAAAGCAGCCCAGAGGCCAATACATGTTATAATGAGGCCTCTCTTTGTTATCTGTCTCCAAGTGTCAACTCAGAAACAGCTGTTTACTTTCCCCAACATTGTTCTGTCAGCTCACAGTGCTGTGGTCTCTCCTCCTCCTCTGCCTCTCCCTCGCTTTATCTCTTTCGTTCTTTCTCAGCCAGTTTCATTCTCTTTCTTCCAGCACTTGTTTCTCACAGTATCTCATCAATTGTGCTCCCCCCCCCCAACACTCTATTCTCTTCACCCCCTTACTTTTGTGCCAGTTTTAGTGATGCAAGGCAGATATAGGTTACATTTCATCTGCTTGACTGTTATGGAAGTCTGCCTGACATCTGAAAGAAAAGAAATGTATCCCAAAGAATTCACAGTTTTTTGCCATACACTTCTGTATTTGTGCTTTGGCAGCACAATATATGACTTTAGTGCCATTCTGGACACAGTTGGGTGACTTGCATCAGACTGAGGCGTTTGCTTTCAGTAATAGGTCGAAGTTCAGAGAGGAGCTCCCAAAGTCAAGAAAAGAGGAGAGAGTACATCCAACAATCAGTGGGAGACAGAGCGAGATAGTGGGGCTGAAATAATAATAAATGTATTAAATGTAGTCGCAGGCTTAAGTATTTGCAGTTCTTAACTCAGCACTTGGTGCCAGAACGGTAGGGTCCATGGTTTCCTGGTACTGTATGTTAAAGGTTTGCCACCTTTTTTTAAATGACTGTTGGCTTATTTGACTTAAACTACTGTAACTCTTAAGCACATAAAAATGAAATATGCCGGACTAAGTACCATGTGAATACTCAGATTTGACAAGGCCATTAAAAGCATCCTGAAATCTCTCAACAAAATCAATACTTCCATTCTGATTGCTCCTAATGTTTTTGTGATTTATATTGAGGGTCGCTCTGTCAGTCTTTCCAGCAGAAAGGGAAAGAACAAACACAGCGTTCATACCAAGTCTCTTAAATGCATCAGTGTTCTCATTTCAGTAAATATAATGACCACTGTGAAAACAAATATTCTCTACATTGAAAAAAAATCTGCTGGAAACACTACAGTCTACTATAACTTATGTAAATGTTCAAGTGCAGCACTCCATACTTTTAGATTCCTTTATATTTAGGCTTATGTCTTAGATATAAAAGATCTTGGCAGCTTTGACTTATAGTTATGTGAACCCTGGTGTGTTTGGCAGCTGATACTCCCTGGTTTCATTTAATATGAACTCCTTTTATTTCTGCTTTTTGTGATTAATTGTGATCTGATTAATGTCTGTGACCTGAACAACAATTAATTAATATTTCTACTAATCTTAGTTGCTCTCCTCCTACATGGGTTACGCTTATGAAGTGCTTTTCTACATTAATGGACAAAGCACTTTACAGTTTTACTACTCTTTTAACAATTCACACACACAAACACACACACCCACACCGGTGATGGCGGAGCTGCCATACAAGGCACCGGCCACAGCGAGCATCTTTGAGGTTCAGTGTCTTACCCAAGGACACTTCAACATGTGGACTAGAGGAGTTGGTATCAAACCACCTGCCCCAGGACTGGTGGATGACCCACTCTTCATCCTGAGCCCCAGCCCCCCACTCTGACCATATGTTATAAGAATGCTCGTGGCTTCGCCGGCTCCTCATGCTAACATTATTAGCTCTGGACAGAGCAACTCAAGACTTCATTTTTTACTGCTGACAAATGATGTTCCAGATTCGACTTTTCACCACATTTATACAACACAGTGTACAGTCTCACTTTGGAATTTTTCACTTCCAAAATTATTAATGTTTGACCCCTTCTGCATCGCTAGTGGGTGACACTCCCTGGACATCCACCCTGGGTCCTGTGACAACTACACTACCTTATCTGCAATTGAATGTCACTGAACTCACTGTGATGTCCAGGTGCACCACCTGTTTACTACCAGTCTAATACAAACCTGTCTGCCCTCAGTTTCTCTTATTAAAAATGATCATAATTAACTCCTCTCCCTCTCCGCTGCACTGTTCCTCCATCATTAAAAACTGGAATCGCTTGTATTTATTTGTATATCTCCTTCCCCTTGAAAATGAGACTGGCTGTGTAGACTTGGCTCTTGTCATGAAAAAGCAAATGAAGCATCTGTTGCTGTTCCTTCAGGGTAGACAGGTGCCGAAACAGCACTGATGCATGTAGACTCTGAAATGCATCTAATCTCATTTCAGTCTATGCCTGCAAAGACTGCAGTAGTGACTGACAAATCTTGTCATTTTAGGAATGCTAACTGGGGAAATTGCCAGTAAGTTAAAACTCCCAGTGTGAGATAATACACTTCACAATAGGGGGTAACATCAGGGGAGACAGCAGGAGGAAGCGCATACAACCTTACAAGAGGTAGCTGTGATGCAAAGTAGTTTTCACTTGTATATTGTTATTCAGAGGATATGGGTTATGTTACATTTAATGACATCAACAAAATGTGGTCTTATAAGCTTCTAAAAGAGTTATGGGGCCAACAAAATATGCAAATGTAAATCCATGTAATATATTATGCACATTACTTAACTCCTTTTAACAAATGACAGTGCAAAGAGAACACAGTGATGAGCAGACAAGCTGGTCTGTATGACAGGAAACAGTAGATTATACATGCACAAATCAGCCACGACATTATGACCACTGACAGATGATGAGTGGAGCGGTGGTCAGCGCTGTCGCCTCACAGGCTCCAGGTTTGAGCCCGGGCCGACCAGAATTTGTATGTTCTCCCTGTGCCTGTGTGGGTTCTCTCCAGGTACTCCGGCTTCCTCCCACAGTCCAGAGACATGCAGCTTAGGTTGATTGCTGATTGTAAATTGCATGTAGGAGTGAGTGTGGGTGTGGCTGTCTGTCTCTAAGTGTCAGCCCTGTGATAGACTGGAGACCTGTCCAGGGTGGACCCCGCCCCTCTCACCCAATGTCAGCTGGGATTGGCTCCAGCCCCCCATGACACTAAGAGACATAGATAACGGATGGAGCTTGTTACGATGGCACCTGTCAGTGTGTCATCCACATTCAGTCCTTAAAGTTGATGTGTTGGAAGCAGGAAAAACAGACAAGCGTAAGGATCTGAGCGACTTTGACAATGACCAAACTGTGATGATGACTGGGTCAGAGCATCTCCCACACTGCAGGTCTCAGTGGGTGTTCCCAGTCTGCGGCGGTTAGTACCAACTAATAGTGGTCTAAAGGTGGAAAAACAGTGAACCGGCCACAAAGTCATGGACGCCTAAAGGCTCACTGACGATGAGGTTGACCTACTGTAGATTAAACTTTTAAAATTTCATTCATCCTTTTCAAAAGATTCCATTTTGTTTGAATCTTGGTCTCTATGAAGAGAAACATTCAGTAGCTGTAGTGGTGACATCACACCAAGAGTGGGGAGGCTGTTGGATTTGTCTAAAAAATCTCAACTTGTCCTCATGACCACAGTTTTCACTCCATTTACATAAGCTGTTTACAGAGTTGTCTACACATTTGTGCTCTTCCTGACAGTAGAACTATGGAAGCAAACTGATTCACAGAAGATGCACCGTCAGCTGAGTGACACGGGTACCAACCAACTGCTGCACTGACTCCTGTGTACACAGTATTAATCAGGTGATCATAATGTTGTGGCTGATTGGTGTATGTGATTAAGTAAATACTGTACTTATCCAAAGCAGAATTGCACTGATATCAGTAACAGTATTGAAGCAGTGTTGTTTAAACAGATGCACCACACCATATGTGAGCCTGTTCACTCTTCTGTTTTTACCACCTGTGATTAAAAATGTGTTGAAATGATCACACACTCCACACAGGCTGACATCTTCATCTATCCATTCATTATCTATACTGCTTATTGCTAGGGTTGTGTGTGTGTGTGTGTGTGTGTGTGTGTGTGTGTGTGGCAGGGGTGCTGGACACGACACCATTATCTGTGGTTTATAGGTTCAGGTCAGAAAGTGGCTATATGTTGCTAAAAGCTCATTATTAGGCTCATGCGCAATGCACAAGGTTTTCAAATGTGTGTGAATGTTTGTGTTGAAGAGCACTTTACTGTTCTTTTGAGTTAAATGGAAAGAAATCAAATTGTTTTAAATCTCATTTAGCAAAGTACGCCTTTATATCGTCACAAAAAACATTTCAAAAACTAAAATTTTTCATTCCATTCCAGAGATACAGTAGTTGCTTGTGTGTGGTGTTGAATTGAGCTGTTTGTGTGCGTTTGACATCAGCTGTCAGCAGAGTCGGGGTGTGGTAATACTCTACATCTAAAAAAGAAAGTCAGCACAACTTTCGTAATTAGTCTTCCTTAGATGCAATTACCAAGTTCAGACTACTGGTGTAGCTCTCTTTTGTCTGCATCTCTGTACCAATCTATTGCACTATTGACCTACTGGAATCTCAGTTTGCTCTTATTTGCACATCCTTTTACTCTGTTTGTTGCCTCTTATTATTTCTCTCTTCCTCTTTTCTGCTTTGTTTACTGTTGTTTATCATAGCCTTGTTTTCTCTTCTTCCCTCTGACTACATCTCTCATCTCTATGTTGTTTGCCTTGCTCTGTCTGTCTTCATCTGGCCCACCTCATTCTCCCCATCCTCCATTACCTCTGTCTTAATCACTTTCACTCTTTGTCGCTCCTTCTCTCCCTGTACCCTGGCACCCCTCTTTTTCTTTGGTGTTAAAAAAAATCAGTGAGAGAAGAAGTGGAAAAAAATTACATCATCCCTCCAGAAATACTCTGCCCCCCCCACTCACACTCTTTTCTGTTTTTTCCCGGTATCTCCTTCTTTGCATGTCTTTTGCGTTAATTGTCTCAGTCTCTGGGTTGTTGTTGAGAGTGCATGTTTACAACCCCAGATCAGAAAGTTCTTTCTCACTGTCCACATTTCTCACACACTGTCATTCTCTCTGTCTCTCCTTAGTGTCTCATGCACAGTCCTGGTCACTGAGATTTATCAAGCCAAGGGATAAAGACTTGACCTTTGTGACTTTATGTTGCCTGTGGGCTATTTAAACTGTAAATAGGCAAGGAAAGCTAAGTAATTACAAAGTATTGTTAATTAAGCCCAGCTGCATTATTGAACTGTTTGCAAGAAAGTGGAATAAAGGCAAAATATAAAAAGGATATTTTTTATTGAATTATTTTTCCACAGATGTATTTATAGATTCAAATTGTCTTGATGTGCTGTCAGTTAGATGAACACCCATCTACTACCACATTTATCCAACAATAAAAATTACAACCTGTAAAAACAAAGGCAACATCCAAGAATTAAATCTGAGTGATTAACAACACACTGGGTTTCACACAGTGGCCCTCCATGAGTGTAACCAAAGGAAATATAGGGATAAGTAATGAGTTCTCCCCAACGAAAGAGGGAGGTGACATAGCAGTGACAGTTTTCGTTTTCACATTGAAATGTGTAATGAGAGATTCTGGTCCTACTAGAACAGCCGTGTGTATTTATGTAGGGTTTGGATCATTCTTTTAGTTAGTTATAATAATGACAATAATTTTAGCACATAGTTCCTGTAATGCATTATACTCAAGTTTACAGCATCAAAGTGTCTATTTCTCTGTTATTGGGTCGGTCACGAGGGTGGACAGTCCCGTTCCTCAGTACCAGTTCATTTCATCTTTCCTCACTCCACCTCTAAGATGGTGTCTTCTAGCTTTTGACTGAGTGAATACACCTGATCCAGGTAATCAGCAGTGGGTAGGGCAGGGATAGCTGGACAACAAGCAGGGCAGTGGACCTCGAGCACCAGAACTGCCCCACCCCTGGACTACTGTGATAATCTTGTGGGTCACTGACTTAAAAGAAACATTTATATTGTCATATAATTTTATTTTCATTTCCCAGTTTTCACTTTCTCTAATTCTTCCCTCTTCTTGGTCTCTCCATCTTCTTTTCTTTCTCTGTGTTTTTTATGTGTATATCTGAATCTTTTCTTCTTTCTTTGATTTTCTGTGCAGCACTTTCTAACTGCTGTCTAGAAAAATGTATATATAAATAAAGAGCACTTTGCTGGCTTTGCTTTTTGCCGACAGCCAGGCAGTGCCCTAGTTTAGCAGTGCAGAAGGTTTGTTAGCATTGCCCCAAAACAAAACAATAATGATGTGGAATCAAGGGAGAAGGTTCAAAGTCTATACATGTACAGTATGTGTACAGTATACACTTCCATCACAGTTTAGTGCAAGTACAAATCTGCAGGACATGCACAGTGATAGAATACACACACCCATCCATGCACACACACACTCACTGCTTTGTTTGCATCATTGCAAATGTAATCTTTTTTTTGAGCATATAAGATTTTGTTTTGAGGAAAACACACCTGCTCCCTGACACAAAGGATGCTGCCTGCTACTGTGTTACTCGCACTTAAAGGAGATATGAGGATAATCAAGTTAATAGAAAGTCACTTTGGGCTTTTCTTGTTTACGGGTCGCCACAGCGAATTGTCACACCGACGACTCGCATGTTGACATTTGGTGCATGTTTTACGCCGGATGCCCTTCCTGACGCAACCCTGATTCAAACCCGGGGCGCAGTGGCGAGAACGCTGAGCCTTAACCACTAGCCTACCAGGGAGGATAATCAAGTTAATAGTTTGTCATATGTTGTTTCCGTTGTTTTTGTAGAATACCCTCATCATAAAAGCAAATCATTTTTTGTTTTGAACTGAGCTGTACTGCAGTAAACTGAACTAAATCAGAGAAAAGGGAGGCAGAGGAAAGAAGAAAGGGTGAAAAGAGGAAGTGTGTTTGTTACTGTGTGTAGCTGGCAATGTGCTAAAGACAGTTTGAAACTGATAATATGAGAAAGTGTTTTTCGCTCATTGTTTCATCACACAGTCCATGTCTGCTGACCAAATAAATAAATAAATAAGTAAATAAACTTCTTTCACTTGTTGACTGAAACCAGTGTTACATTTCAGTTGATTAGGTTGCAGTTTAATTTCCTACAGTAAGTTTCAATAATACATTTGTATAATATCACATCAGAGAAAGCAAAGATTCGGACAATAACAATATAGTTGGTCTAATAGTTGGTACTGTATATTAGCCACAATGCAATACTACTTGCCCTTACAAATGGATCAGGATTAGTAAAAAATCACCAAAACCATTCAAAATTTGAAATTGTTAATAATAGAAAACAGTGAAGACCCACTGGGTTTTTTTTTTTTCATTTCAAATTGGCTAAAAATTGATTTTTTTTTTTTTTAAAAAAGGGTTCCTGCCAAGTTTTTTTTTTAATTTTTTTTTTTTTTTTCTAAAGCTGACTGATTTGTTAAATAGCTCAGCTGTTGTGTGGAAACCCAAGTCTTATTTGCCTGCAAGGCCGTGTTTCTCACACATATAAATACATAATCTTGTATTTCTAACCAGTGAACAACCACATGGAGAAATATGAGGGAAGCTGCAGAAAGAATAGCGCCATTATCACATTTCCAGCCATCAATTCAACCCAGATACACACTGATAATGAAACACCATGCCTTGTTAAAACGTCTAGCTGACATTTGTTGGAGAGCAGAGAGTGACCCTGCAGCGTCCACAGGCACAATCCTAATGTCCCAAATCTATTGCTGCTTTATTTTATACTCAAATTCCAGGTTACCAGTGTCCCAACATTATCAACTGATGATAAAACTATGGAAAAAAGGAAACTGACCAAGAAAATATATATATATATACTGTATATATATATATTTATGAGAGAACTTTTCACCTGGTAAAAAGGAACTTAATCAAGTATAGAGATATTTATTCATGTCATTTCCATAAACCTTGAGCTGCTCAACTCAGTGTCTGATTCAGAAGAAAAGTGATCTAATGGAGCATTTGATGTTTTTTTTTCTCTGTAAAATCAAAATCAAAACCAAAAACAACAACAACAACAACAAAACTGCCTTTTGTTCTCAATGTTCCCTGAGCAACCTTGGGGGTTTGACTGTAGTTGTGTCTCATGCAGAGACTTGCAGAACAATACAGCAATTTCATCCCACAATTTGCATTCAGCAAGAAGCCTGTCCCTATTGTATTGAAAAATAAATAATTTAAAATAGCAGCTAAGTTATACAAGCAGCGTTCCACTGAGGTGGTTCATAAAATCACACCAGATTGTCCTTGGTCCCAAAAGAACTGCAGCCAGACTGAAAAAGAGCAGAGTTGAGTTTTGATCGTAAACGCCTCACTCTATCCTTTTGAGTGAAATATGACTTGAAAACATTAAAATGACCCATCTGCTGTGAAGTGGGATTTTGACAAGAACATCGCTGCATACCAATTATGATGAAATTATTCTTTTTAAAATTCTGCTTTGTTCGTATCTTTCTGTCTGTACTTTAACCATTTAAAGCTCTTGTGGGAATCGAACCCCAACTGGCCGTAGCGCAGTGCCGTGTTAACCCTTTCAGCCTCACTTCCCCTCTAAGGAACTCTATGACAGTTACCTACTTACATGCATGTATCCAAGTAGCACCAAGAAAGCATGGTGCTACCATGTAAAAACGCTCTCCTCCTATTCTGTGTTAATACTGTGTCTTCTAAATACTGTTGACTTTGCTGAGATTGTTTGTATGTTTACAGCTATCTGGAGTTAATGTGCTTATTATTCTGTGGGATAAGTGCTCCCAGTAGAGTCATCGTTGCTGCTTCGGTTCCTTCAGAGCGGAGTGTTTTACACAAAATAGAACTGTTTCACCATTTGCACCATTATGTTCCTCAGCATAGTTGTGAGTGTCTCTGACTTCAGTATAAATGTGTAATCAGAGAGAGAAGTTTGGAAGAAGGGTTAAATGGCTACAAGAGAGACATCTTTGAATATATTTGTCCTTTTAAATACAATATAACATGAACTGTTATAGTGTTGCCACAGTGAGCCATTTAGTGAATGTACTCATGTAATTTTAGACATCACTGAGGGCATCTGGTTTTCCAGCCCTGTCAATGTTATTGCCATGTTTTCAGCCCACAGAGCTAAACATAACCTGCAGAATGGTGCAAATAAAAATCAAGTCCAACTTTATTTTTTAGCCTTTACAACTGCTCTTTCTTTTAGCATTGTGATTTACCTTCAGGCTCGTAGATTCCTCATGTAGGTGTGTCTTTATGGAAATGCTCACATATACACAAAGAAATGCAAACACCAGCCTTTTGTAGTTCTATACTCTAAAAGGTAACACATGCAAGTTCTTTTCTTTTTTTGGAGAGATCACCAACTTATCACAGAGAAGGCAAAACTGAATGATTACCGAATCCATCTCAGGGCTGTGAGAATTGCTATCCAAGTTATGAATATGATTGTGAAGCTGCTATTTTGTGAACACATCAGTTTGCTGTACAGGTTACTGCTGATTCATCATCATTCTTTATTTTATTTCTGATCTTACGCTTTGAATCCTGCTTCTCTCACCCCGCGTACGGAGCTTATTTTCCATTTCCCATTTACTCTTTCCACACATCTGTTTCTCCTGTGCTCTTTGTACCTTTCTCATTCTTTCTGCCATTCAGCGTCTTCTTCAGAAACATCTTTTCAACTTTAAATTTATTTTATATTTCTTTTATATCTGTACTTGCCCCCCTACACCCCCACCCTTGTTCATGCTTTTGTACCTCCAGCATTGATATATTGTTGCTGTAACCTCACTGGTGCAAGTGTGTAGGCTGAAATATACCACATGTATTGATAGTGCCAAATGTGCTGTGCTTTGACCAAGACCTTAACTTATAGTCTTGAATGTCAGAAACCGTTGATGTTAAACCCACAACTGCTTCCTATTACACATGCATGTGTGTTTGTGTTTGTAGATGAACACTGATATTCTTGCAAAACGTTCCGGCTGTGTTTGTTAGTATTTGTGAATCTATTAATTTTCTGTAGATGAAAAACCTCCAGGGCATTCTAGCCAGAGGAAACTCAATATACTCTCAGCTATAACATACTGGTATAAGATGCCAGAATTCTGAAGGAAAGCTAAGGCACCTTACTAAATAAATCATATGATAATTCAACCAGTAGCAGTCAGCACATTTTTGCATTGGTGCTTAGTTTTTGCATTGTTCCTTTTAAGTTTTAAACAGCATGCCATGAATAAAAGGATATGCAGATGCACTCCTCATATTGTTGAGTGACAGAGACAACAGGCTTAAAACACCTCAAGGTATTTAGAACAGTAAATAAGATTTCTATAGGATTAAAACGACAGATAAAGGCAGTGGGGGATCTTTTTTTTTTAGATCTGTCTTTATCATTAACATGTTTTCAGTGGTGGGCTGCGTGCTGGCCCTTCTGTTGATACTGTGTGCATGATCTGTGCAAGCTTGTGAACTTTTTGAACCTGTCAGTTTGAAGATTTGAATCCAAAACAGACGGGTTTAAATCGTGCTTTCCTAACACTTATGCAGCTGCTCTTCTTGAGATCCAGTATGAAAGACCTTCACTTTCCATAATTCACATCTGCTATGAAAGTAAATGTATGTATGTATGTATGTACTGTAGAGATTATTTTTATCATCTTCTACCACAGGGCCATGAATCCATTCTGCCCCACATGGCATTGCTCAGGGTGCTATCTCTTGACATTTTACTGACCTCCATCACTGAGTCATCCACTCTGCCCTTTGTAGATCACATCATCTCGCTTCTGTTCTCCCTCAGCACAAGTCTGATAGGGGTCCACGCCACATGTCCTTCCCTCCGCTGCTTTTCCCCAAATCTCTAGAAAGAACAGTATGCTTCTTTCCACATGGTTGCCATAACTGCTCTTGAGTTTCAACCCCCAACTCTCTTTGGCTTTAACTCTGGCTCTCTGCTAGAAAACTCTCCAACCACCCCGCGATCTCACGAGGCCCAGCCTCACTTTGGTACCACATCGTTTGGCCTTGTGCCGAGTCATTTTGGGGTGGAAAAGGAATGCTGGTAGTAGTTGTGATATAGCGATCAGTTGGGGAGGCTTAGGTGCTCCGCTCCATTTATCCCCAGACCTTCGGGCACATTTCTATCATGCTCCATTGCATCACTACTTCGTCCTGTGAGGTATCCAGGAAATGGATATGATGTCATGCATGAGCGGCCACAGATGACACTGGTCTAAACGTCACACATAGGCAAACGGATATAGGCACAAACAAAAAACATCAGGAAGGGCAGAGAGAAGTTATACATGTTCTCTAGTTGGACATGAGAATGAAATATGAATTAGAGTAGGTCAAACCTTTATAACAGCCCATTTTATTCCTTTCTGCCTTTTTTCTCTGCTTGTGTTGATTGCAGTGTCTGTGACAAAGAACCAAAGGTCAAACACAGCACCTCATCGCCTTTGTCTCAGCTGTCTTACACACTGCACTCTCTCTCTCTGCTCCCTCATTCGTTCTGCTTTTCCACTCTTATCTTCCTCATTTATTTATATTCTTCTACATTTTTCTGTTCTTCTCAAAATATGAGAATAAAAGCACGATTATCCAGACAATTTATGCATCCTTAAATGCATAGACAAAGATAGGAAAATGTATATACACTGCAGACAGATTGTATATGAAGATGCACACTTAGAAAAGAAATGCATATTTTTAAACTGCCACGAGTGAACAAGCAACATTCTGTTCAGCAGTACTTGACAAAGTAGTACCACTGCTTTTATCAGGCTCCTCTTATGGCCACTTAGAAATCATGTTCCACTCATATACAAGGTGAAGCTCTCGGAGGACTCTCTTCTGTCTGTAGTTGTTTGTCTCATCTCCAGGCCCTGTGTGAAGTAGAGAGGAAAGAATGTTTTGCTCACAGCCCCAGCCTCACCATACTGTACCACAGGAAACTGGTCTAAATTAGAAGGAAGTGAAGCAACAGGGCAGACCTATGAAAAGAAAGTGATATGGGGAGAGGTGAAAAGGAAACAAACTGAAGGAAATTAAGAGACAGGAACAAATATCAAGGCTTCAGGAGGGATTAGAGGAGTTGCAAGAGAAATAGAGGAAGTGGGAGGGTAGAGAGATTGAGATGGGAGGAAGACAGGGCAAAAAATGACAGAACTAGGAGTTTTAGGGAATTCATTTTGTAGGGGTTGTTTGTGATAAACATTTTTTCTTGGGCGGGGGTCACTGTAGTCGCAGCGAACAGACCACACACTTTCAGATACACGCTTGCTTTGCTCTTGCAACAGCTGTCCCTTTGTTCCCCTTCCTACTCAGGTCGAGGAAGACATCCGCTGTCGATGGGTATGCTTGTGTGTCTTTGTGTTTCATTACAAATAGCAAACAAAAATTGCAAGGAATTAAAGTGAACATGCTTGAAAATTGTGGATGTCAGGAGTTAAAGTGAATGTGTATGGCTGATTGACAGCTGCAGCGTGCAGTATTCTTCATCTGTCATCATGAGCAAAACACCCCATGAAACTCCTTTGGCATAACAGTTACCATAGTGACAGTCTGCCCCAAAGGGAATAAAAATAGGAGTCGTTCAGGGTTGTTACACCTGCCTGTGGACTCTGAGAGGCTGTTGGTTAAAATCCTTTTTATAACATCAGTTGATGGAGGAAAGGAGCAAGATGTTAGGGTTTACATTGGAAACATGCTACAGATATAAATTTATTTAAATGAAAACTTTTTTAAATACATTTGTTTGAAATCAGCGCTTTTGTGGGCACACCCACTTTATATCAGTCTTTTTAATTTAAGATTGTCTGATTTATGTTGAAGTGAATCAAATCAATCCCATTTCTAGCATCATGATCAATAGAGCTAAATTGGAATGGGCCAGTCGATATCCCCTAAATAAAAGGATTTGGGCAAAAAAAGACCAATATAAAACCAATTTAATAGAAAATCTAATATATTTGTGTATAAGACACTGTTCAGTGACTGTTTCTCTGATTGTCTCTGAAACTTAACTGAGAACGACTGGTTAGATAAGATTGCACTTTCTGTATCTATTAGCATCCCACTACAGTCAGTTACAGGGAGATACAAAAGACAGTAATAAGTGGGACGCTGTTGACGGTCACAATTCTCAGCACCTACCAAAAACATTAATTGGCGTATTGGCAGCAATCAACATCCACTCAAACCTCAACAGTAACTGTTGGATTTGAGAGGTACTGAGTGATTTCCCAGCATTTAACACCAGGCGTTGAGCTTTTGTGTGCTGCCTTTCTGGGCTGTTTGTTTATTTGTTAGTTACAGTATTCTGACCCATTTTTATATTTTGTTATGTTTTTAATCCACTGGAGAGAGCAAAACACCGGGATGTAGTGGCTGCCACTACCTGGGGAAATGTCACTGTGCAGTGTGAACATTAACAAATAAAACATGAATTCACAATCTCCAATAAAAGGTCATTTTTTTCACTTAGTCAGTTTAACATATTTTTTAAAATAACATTTTCTTTGTGATGGTGTTGTGTAACTCAAAATAATCAAAAATGTTCTCAATATTAAATCTGCCATGCACAACTCAACACTTCTAAAAACCAAAGTACGGTGGTGTACATACAGCAACACTCCTACTGCATTAGTGTTACAAGCCTCTCCAGTTTAGCTATTAACAGTTAAGTCACAATAGTGCATGTTTTATAATGTCATTGTGTTATTAATTAGTACTTAACCATAACCACTACTTGATTTCCCGTCTGACCATGCTTGATAAATCTTTAATGCTCTTCTTGACTCACAAATTTCACCTAAAAGGCACAAGGTTCTTGTCTGATTGCATAATGCGCAGCTGCCTAAATCAAACACTAATTACACACAGACTGTGAGCATAAACTGAATGGTGCTATGTAAATTAGCCTCACTATTCCATGTGCATAAAGTTGTCTCTCTTTGTTGTGACCTGTCAGTTGAAGGTGTCCACAGATCCAAATGACAATATCATATGCAGCCAGCATCACAAGGGCCCCCCCAAATACATTTTCAATGGGACTGACAATGATACAGCTCCAAGAGGCATGTTTGTAATAGAAAATACATGGACCCTTGCTAATTCCAACACCTGTCACAGCCCAGTATTCATCTGATGTTATTAGAATTCAGGGAAGTGAGTTTCATCACCGTAGCTATTGAAGCGGAAGAGGCACACTGAAGTGATGCAAATGAAAACAGCATCCTATTCTGTTAACATTAGGCTTAATTGGCGCTGTCAGTCATAAGTGTGTTTTCATGGCAGCAGTATGAGCATGTATGCTGAGTAAATCAGGATGTGTCACATGAGGAGATGGGTGCAGTACAAGTACGTTTGTTTGTGTGTGTGATTTACACAGTGAGCACTGGCAATCTTTTCCTTAACAATGAATTTTTCTTTTTAAACTTTGTAGGCTAGGCAGGATTTTGAACTGTGGGTTGGAGAAGCAACAGTGTAATGGTTTGTCGGCCTCTGCACATAAAATGTTACACACTTAGCAGAGTAAATTCTTTGGCTGTCAAACAAGGAAACAAATGGGACATGTGTTGCTTGATTTGGGTCTAGAACTGCTTTAGTTTATAAACCCTGCTTGCAGTCGAATGATGTTCAATTCAAAATCCTCTTTCCAGCTGTACAGTTATGCAATAATAAAATTATTAGATGACGCCACTAAGGTAGAAAAGGAGGATTTGTGTTACCAGATGTTTCTGGAAGAGGTGGAAGTAGGACAGTCAGACACCTGCAGCTATGCTTGTATCACCTGCTCACCTGTTAGTATCCTTGATTTGAACCATGTCCGCTTCAGTGACCCATTAAAATTAAGTGACTGTTGTTCTTCCACAAGTGCAGATAAAAAAAAAAAGTCATAAAAAGAAGCTGTAAAATGCTTTGCTGAAATTTGGCATCATGGGATCAAACAGATAAAGTCTGGCCACCCCTGCTTAGCTTCAAGCTTGAAGATGGTTTATATAAAAACTTTTATGGAAGCACATTTTTTTGTCACTGCAGGAAAATGTTTTATCATACATTAAGTCCTACATTTTAATACTTAGAAGTGGATCAGTGTTATGAGTCATAATCTTTCTGAGACACGGGGCTCTGCATGACACACATTCCTAATTATGTAATCATATCCCTAAACAGGCACACATGCAGACCTGCTGCTTCCTGCATCCTTCATGTCAGCCCTCTGGGTTTCACTATGTAGAGCATCAAATCAGATCACGTCTCATGTGGAAGGGAAAAACCACAGACAAGAGAGACCAAGACAATAATTTGCAAGGGAATGCCCCAATACATCCGTAGTAAAGGGCTGAATAGAGACTAGAAGATGTGGAACAAATGAAATAAATATGCTGTATATAACGAGTGCAGATAATACAGGGAGGTGTTGGGTAAAGATATCAAAACAATACCTGCTAGCTAAGTGTGATTATTACAAACCAAAATGACTGAATTTATACCAGTTAATTGAAATATATAATACAGATTTACTGACTGATTTATATGTCAGTGATTTACTGTGGTGATCTGCTCCCTTCACGATTAATTATTGAAATACAGAACACTGAAGACCAGTGCAGGCTCCCAAAAGTGTACAATACATGTGGCAATATGGTTGATTATATGGATTTTAAGTTGTTTTTGCTTTGTATGTTGCTGAATGCATTTCCATGTCTCTCATGGACTAGTGAAAGGACTTGCAAAAGCAGCTTACTCATGTCTTACAGCATCACAGGGCTTGTCCATATATTTTTTTTAAAATGAAAAACACAATTTTGACCGTGTTACATGTACTACTATGTCCCATAGAAGCGTATTCTGTGGAAATAGACACCTGAAGGACTATACGTTTTGGCAGCAATAATCACAGTATTCTTGGTATCACTGGCAAAACTCCTGTTGGCTCAGTCACATTTATACTGGAAAGAAATAGTCGCTCATGTCATTGAGCTGCTTATAAGATATTTATACTGTAAGCCCTGACCAATGTGATATTACAGTAAGACACTATGTATCCTGTCAGATTGTCTGGATCAGTTTTTAATCAACAGTAGTTTACAGAAGCTTTCAGTGACCACCTGGACTTTTAAGGGTGGCTAGAGCAGGCAAAAATTTCATCTGTAGTGATTGTGATTAGATTAGATGCATTTTGATGCAGCTTTGCCTTTATATCAATAATGTAAAAATTTGTCACACGAGTGTTAGAGACCACATGCTGCATCTTCTTCTGTTTCTGCCTAATAAAAGGAGTCAGGTTATCCAGCACATGCCTAAAATAAATCTACATAATAATATTCCATTTCATACATGGCTTAGATATTATTTAATGCAGTAATAAGCCAAATTACAAAAAAGGAAGATGGAGCTGATTCTTTTCTGGGACCTCTGGGGATCCTGAACCAGAATAGACTGGAATGAATCTAATTCTCTATCAGAATTAGAAAATAATCTGAATTTGGAGCACAAGGAAGACATCTGGCCTGTCCCTCAGAGAAAGAGAGAGAAAGACTTTTGATGGAGTGATGATGAAAATCTAGAGGTTGTAAACTCAAGAGAATGTGGGATGAAAACACAATGTGAGAGAATACTACATCTGTGTGCATATAATCTTAGTATGAAGATGTGTGTGTTTGGAGTGTGTCTCCCATGCAAGTTTGTCTAAAGGTATATGTCAATTTTAGTTCATATTAATGTGTAACGTGTAATTGTAAATATCTTTTCCCTAGCTGCTGAGCCAGCAAGAAGACAATGTTTGTCGTGATGCAACAGGCAGTTAATCCTCTCCTTATGAAAATGCTTGACTGCTATTCAAATGACATGCAGATGGGATAGAGAGCTTAGGTTTTGGCAGGATAGTGTCATAACAAGGAATGTCTGCAGAGATAATGCGCTGTCAGCATTTGGGTGATTAATTCTGCATTTTGTGTTATTAAAAAAAGCAAACCTCCCATCTGAGCACTGAGGGAAGATTTGGCGGGTGCACACAGTTGTAAACCAAAGCTTGATCAGCCTTTATGAAGTGTTGGAACAATAGGGGGGTGACTAAGATCAGATCCTGTAGGCTAAAAGAGGACCAAATGGGTTTTATATTGACATGATGAGAAAGAACATCATCAGAAAACGGTGCTCAAAGTGGGCTTGTATGCACTGGTATGCTCTATTACATTTTACCCTTTGGCGTACCAGGGACCTTTGGTTGCATACTGGTTTACCAGCACTTCTCACAAGCTTCCAGTCTTGTGTTGTAAAGTGATCCACTGTTGAGATGTGTTCTCCCTATTAAAAGCATTGTTTCACATAACACCCCCCTCAGTGGTTGTGCCTAGGGTTCATCCATCTACCATGGATCTATCAAGGTTTTGGGGTGGAGCCAATCCCAGCTGACACTGGGTGAGAGGCAGGGTACACCCTGGACACATTGCCAGTCTTTCACAGGGCTGACACTTAGAGACAGGCAACCACACACACCCACACAAAGTGAAATTCAGACTCTTACATTCAAAAAGATGATTATTTAATGGCATTCTTCAGTAGATCTGTACAAGAAGTGCAGGCAATACATAAAGTGAAGGTAATATAGTATAACACTTCAATAAAATTAATTTGAAAAGGAAGTAATAGGAAGTCTTTGCCATCACGTATCCTTCATGTATTATATCAACAGTATCACAGTAGTGCTCTTCTTATGGAATTTGAAAAGGAAGTAATAAGAATTCTTTGCTGTATCCTTCATGTATTATATCGACAGTATCACAGTAGTGCTCTTCTTATGTTTTCTTTGTTGTATTCTGCTCCACAGATTCTCAATATTCCAATGATACATCCATTTCAGTGAGTCAGCCGACTTCTGAGAGTATGAAGACCAGCTGTGTCACCCAGCACTGCAGCCCAACAAAACATGGCCTAACATGGGTCCTCTACTAATCAACATGATGACCGTAAAGCTGTGACTGACAGTGAGAAGCCTTCACCCCTTTTTCAGCACCCAAACCAGACCCGTCTCCTCTCTGGAAGTTCTTCAACCTTTCTAACTTCCCTTTTTCCTGCAAACACAACCTCCTTTCTTTCCTGTCAATACAATTCTTAGTAATTATAGCACTCTCTTTTCTTTCCACTGGCACCATGCAAGGTACTTTTACCACCTCCGGTCTCCTTCTCCTTATTATTCCCTCCCTCATATTCTTCTCCCACTTTCCCAACACGGTCAAAGCAGACTGCTGGCTCATTGAGGGGGATAAAGGGTATGTCTGGCTGGCTATCTGCAGTCAAAAACAGCCGCCATATGAAACTATCCCACAGCACATTAACAACACAGTCCATGACTTGAGATTGAATGAGAACAAGCTGAAAGCTGTGCTCTTCAGCTCCATGTATCGCTTCACCAACCTGACAGACCTCAACCTCACCAAGAATGAAATCAGCTATATTGAGGATGGAGCCTTTGCAGGACAAGCCAACCTACAGGTGATGGCGAAATGGAAACGTCACACAAGAATATAGTTCACAATTCATTGGGCCTTAGTTTGAGACTAACACTTCACCTTGGCTACGGTATAAACTGCAATCTTGATATATATTGAAAAGCCACTTTCAGAAATGTTCCTTCATCAACAAGAGTAACAAAAATAGTCAGGGAGTGTATAAAAACAAAGTTATAATAAAATAATGAAAATCGTATCAGTGCAAAGGTTTCCATCCCCCATTATGAAATGTTTTCTAATACTTTGCATGTCCTCCCTAACCTCCTCCAATCTCTTTGGATACCCTCTGAGCAGCATTTGTGTTTTGTCAGGTGTAATTTTAGCTCACTCTTTATGGCATACATGTTCCAAGTTTACCATATTGCTTGGTTGTCTGCTATTACAGCCGTCTTCAAACTGAGCCATAGGTTTTCAATGATATTTAAGTCTTTAGACTGGGAAGGCCATGGTAAAATATTCACCTTATTCATTTACCTAATTCCTGAGTTGAAGTTACCCTGTGCATGGGATTCTTGTTGAAAAATCCACTGCCTCTTCCTCTTTAGCTTTTTGACTGATGGTAAGAGGCTTTGCTTTAAAATCTTCTGATATTAGGTTGCATTCATTTTTTCTTCCACTTTATGCCGCACTCCGGTGCCTGATGCAGACATACACCCCCAAAACAAGACTGTGGGAATGGCGTTCCTCTCCTCATAGACAGAGTTTTTCTCAGGAGGTTAGGGAGGGCATACAAAGTATTAGAGAACATTTCATAATGGGGGATGGAAACCTTTGTAGTGATATGATTTTCATTATTTTATTATAACTTTCTTTTTATCCACTCCCTGACTATTACTCTTACCTCTGTTTGTTTTAATCTTTGCCATATCAAAGTAAGGTGATGCAACCTCAACTGTATTTTCAGTATTTGAGGCCCCGGTAATGAGGACAGGCTGTTTAAACATAAGGGCATAACAGAAAATGACAGAACACAGCTTTATAATTATCATAAAGTGCACATACACCCAACTAAGAAATGATACATTTAAACAGAAACCACACAATATAAAAAGAAAAAAAATGCCATGATGCTACTTTGTTTGCATTTTCTTCAGGTTCTTCAGCTGGGTTACAACAAGCTGGCAAACTTAACTGAAGGTATGATGAGAGGACTCGGCCGCATGCAATGCCTCTTTCTCCAACACAATCTAATTGAGGTTATTGCCACCAATGCATTCTGGGAGTGTCCCAGCCTCAGCAGCATTGACCTGTCATCCAACAAACTTGCCCGCATTGACCCTTCCACATTTGCAGTTCTATACCGGCTGATGGTGTGTGAACTGGCAGCAAATCCATTTCATTGTGGCTGTGATCTTTATAGCTTCCTAATGTGGTTGGAGTCCTTCAACAATGTCACACACACCTATGATCGCCTCCAGTGTGAGACACCCAGGGAGATGTTTGGTTTCCCCCTACTGAGTCCTATTGCTGCTGGCCATGCTGGTCGCAATGCCAAAAACATTCTGTACCATCACTGCCGAGATGGAGTGATGATTCCAGGAATGACCTCTCTCCCGCCAGACCTAGATGGTCCTTCTGGGATTGGACCAGAGATGTTTGGAGGTGTGGGGCCCTACCACCAGCCCACCACCTCTTCTTCATCTACTGAACACAGCTTCACTCCTAGCATCAAGCTCCATCATGTCTCTTTGTCGTCAGCCTCCCTCCTTGTGCAGATTCCAAGACCCTTCAGCAAAATGTATATTCTAACGCAATACAACAACACATTTGTGTCTGATGTCATGAGCTTGAAGAACAAGAAGGAGATGATCACTCTCAACAAGCTCAAGCCACATAACAATTACACGTTCTGTGTGGGATCCACCCGCAACTTTCAGCGTTATAACCACACTTGCATCCAGTTTTCCACTCGCGCTCAAAATAATGATGACATGCTCCCTACACCTTCTACCACTACTCACTACATAATGACCATTGTGGGTTGCCTTTTTGGCATGCTCATTGTTTTAGGCTTTGTCTATTATTGTCTACGTAAGAAACGGATGCATGATGAGAAGAAGAAGTCGGTTTGTGTCAAAAAGACTATACTGGAAATGCGCTATGGACCAGAGGTGGCGGCAGCAGTGGCAAATGATCCATCAGCAGTCCACAAACTTCAGGAGCAGTCCAGAGAACATCATCAGTATCAGCACCACCATGGAGGCAAACTCCCCATGTCAACATCCTCAAGCTCAGGAATGCTACATTCAGCTAACACCAGTTCCTCCAGACTTTCCTCTATCCCTCAAGTGGAAAAAATGGCCACTGCCTTTTCAGAGGCCATGGCTACAAATAAAGGAAACTATATGGATATCAGATGTGGAGGGGTAGGTATAGATAGGGTGGGAGATGGCAGGCTTGGAGGGATGAGGGGGGAAGACTTCAGGGATGATGATGGATCTGATGTTGGGGAAGACTCAGACGATGACGGTCATGGCTCTGCATCAGAGATCTCCACCATTGCCATGGAGGTGGACAAGGTTAACCAGATCATTAACAATTGCATTGATGCACTGAAACTGGATGCTGCAACAGTTTCTGCTTCAGGTGTATCTACTAACCCTACATCCTCCTCCAATCCCACCTCCCCTCCTCCCACCAGTGCATCTTCTATTAATCGTGGCCTAATCCCACTCTCCCAAGGGATGACAGAGACGTGCCAAGTCATTACTCCCAACAAAATACCTCCTCCACCTCCACTCCCTGGCTTGAATGCCCCTCTCTCTGAGCGTCCAGGGATCACTGGTGGTGGCTTTGTCATTACTCCGCCCTACAGGCCCCCTCCACCAGCCACTGCTGTGCGCCCCATTCAGCGGCAAATGAGTGCAGATGCAGCTGTGATTGTTGTAAATGCTGTCAAGAAACAGAGCAGCACCACCTCTTGTGGACCCATGGAATGGGACAGGGAACGTGGAGGAGCTAGGGTGTATAGCCTGGATATTCCTGAGCCAAGGAGCCCAGATGCCTGTAATCAACAACAGCAGCAGTACTCAGACCGGGCCAGTCCCATGAGCTGTGTGGAGCCCCTGGAGAGACTGCCTTTAGTGGGAAGCGGGAGCTGCGGCGGATTGCGACAGTGGTGGTGCTGGTGCACATCAGGACAGCCAGAACCCACACCATTACCATCAACAGCAGCAAATACAACAGCAGCAGCAGCAGCTAGAGGTGCAGCAGGACTACCACTGCTCGGAGCATCGCCACTCTGTCCCAGCTCTCTACTATGAAGGCTCCCGCCAGGGATCCCCAGCCCAGAGAGTTTCATTCCTAAAGCCCCTGACACGCTCCCGAAGGGATGCAGCATCTTACTCCCAGCTTTCGCCTGCCCGTCACCATTCCAGTTACTCTGGCTACTCCTCCAGTCCAGAGTACTGCTCAGAAAGCTCTCTGCGCATCTGGGAGCGCTTTCGTCCCTACCGGAAAGGCCAGCGGGATGAGGCCTGTTATGTGATGGCCGGAAATGCCCTTCGAAAAAAGGTGCAGTTTGCCAAAGGCGAGGACCTGCATGACATCCTTGATTATTGGAAGGGTGTGTCAGCACAGCAAAAATTGTGACTAGGGGACCAGAATTAAGCATTGTGGCTAAAAAGAGTTAGGATGCTTTCTTTCCTGAGAGGCCTGTGGGGACAGATCATCATTTAATCATTTAAAGTTAATGGGGAAAAATGTAGAACATTTTGCCTTTGAATTTTTTTTTTTTTTTTTTTTTTTTTTTTTTTTTTTTTTTTTTTTGGCTTTTTTGGGTTTTTAAATTTGTGCTAAGAGCAAGGACTTTAAAACTGTGCCTAGGATAAGCAAGTTATTAGTGTTTTTATTTTACACTTCATTGTAGCACCATTTGTAGATCTTTTTTTAATATTTTGTTTATGGCACAGGGAGCAAATACCAACTGTGTAATTTAGGACTCGTTGGATTTGTGATCCTATGGACTGTTTTTTTTTTTTTATCAGTGCCATGTTTTCATCTATGGGTAATCAGAGGGTAAATGTCATTTTAAGCTTGTGTGATCCAAGTTTGTTATTTTGTACTGGGTGCTGTATCAATTTGTTATGTGCACATGGACATGTTTATACTTCTAGGTGGAGGGAGACTATGCGGGATGGGATCTGTACTCTGTTCCAAGTGATGAGTGAACAGTGTTGTCAAATGCTTGGCCTATCTTCCATGAGCTCCTTCATTCAACTAAGGTATTTGCATTTCAGTATCATCTGTCACACAGAAAGAATGCTTCTCCTTTCTTGAAAGAAATAAACAAGTGAACCATGAGAAAATGGTTAAGTAGGCTTGAAGATACTGCAGCACAAAGAAATCATTAGAGAGAGCAACCTTAAAATAGTGCTGTGCACCCTGAG
>NW_018128388.1:72666-85915 GCF_001952655.1 Monopterus albus
AACTATCCTAAATAGCATTTGCCCAAGTAATGAATGGAATGTTAAGTGTAATTCAAAGGAGTACAAATGGCAAAATAATACACTATCCATGAAGGTAATTAAATGCTACTTACCTGATAGTTTAGGAAACTTAGCTTGGTGACGGTTGAGCTCCTGTAATCCCCTTACTAAAGCAGGAGAAATTCAAAATGAGCAGGGATATAAAAGAATACAGTAAATACATGCAAGGATATAAATACATTTCTGCACCCACTGTGAATGTAAGTAGATTACATGCAGGCGACGGGAAAATATATTCAACGTGAACGCCACTGTACATTCCAAATCCTTTCTGTAACATTGAAAATGAATGAAGCACAGAAGGAATGGACCCTTCTATTTACTGCCAACTGTTCTGTTCTGGAAATGAATACTATTGTTGTCTAATGATAACACAATGAGCCAGCTTGTGACAGGCATGTTTCATGTGTGTGTGTTTTTTGTGTGTGTTTTTTTTTTTTGGAGGGGGGGGCTTTGTGATACACAGTGATTAGTTTTGGCATGCCTTGTCAGATAATGTTGTATTGCCCAAACTGACTTAAATTAATAGTTGTCAGTATCTTGCCCGGTGGCTGGTTGTTGGAGTCTAAACAATAGATTATTAATGGCATGGACAAATGTATAAATATCAACAATGTTTATTGTACTTTCCCAGACATGCATCAAATCGTAATGCTCAGAAATACCAGAGTAATGCAGTGCCTCTTGCTAACACAGCCATGATTCTTCATTCATATACAGGATCATCCATCCATCTAGCCTTTTCTATTGGAATGATCTACTTGTGATTTTCCTAAATGATAGTGCTATTGTCTGGCATTCTGCTAACCTAAAGTGCTGCATAGCCACACACAATCAGGCATTTTACCCTAAAAATGTGAAAACCGGATCAATGGATTTTTGCCCCACAGTTGCTGCTCCACAAGGAAAAACACATAACAGCGACAGGTTTAATTTTAGAAATCTTGATCTATTTTTTCATCTTCACTTGTTCATTTTAACAATGTTCATTTGGCCCACCTTCCCTGCTCCCACAGTGTCCAGTGAGATATAGGTCCTGAATATAACTCGATCAGATTACTTTTTTTTGCAGATAGGACTTGGGTCTGTACAGCACATATCAACACAGTTTTTCTCTTTTCTCTTTGCTCTTTTGGTTAAATTTTAGGCATGCAAATAATTTTTAACTCAGCAAATCCAGGCTGAACAGGAATGAGTATGCAAACCTTAAAGGGTGGTGTGTAAAATGGTATCTACATGTTTATGTATGTATTTCTTCCTTCCTGTTTTTCATCAATTTGTTTCTTTTTCCATGTTTTATTAAAATGTGTGCATACAGTCAGGGTCCACGGTCGTATCCCTTGGAGTTGGTGCTCTGCTGTGAATGTGTACAATTGAGTAGACCACAAGCTCAAGGGCCTCACTGTCATCTTGTAGTAATAACATGTCTGGGATCCACCACCTCATCCACCTTGTTTATATGATAAAGCACCATGTTCTTAGAAATGTTTAGTTTCCCACTGAGCTGCTGTTATCTGAGATAAAGATTTCAGATTTTCACCAAATCACAGAAAGGGATTTTCTTTCTGGTATGTTCTAATCCTACAGGATGTTTAGTTCCCCAGATCCCCAACTGCCATTAAGTTTGCAGGAAAGGACACTGAGGTTAAGAGCGTTCATCTACCTGAGAAAATGTGACAAAAATCCTGATTATTAGTGTTTTCATGGAAGACTTTTAATTCAATATATTCTGTTTTACTTAACATATTTAACAGTCGTATTTTCAGAGACTAGAAGAATGTTCAAGTGCTCTTCTGCTCAAATGTCATTCAAAAATGTATTTGAATGAATCTGTGTTGACAGCATTAATGCTGGTGTGAGAAGTGTGCACCTTTCTAAAGATTTATAACTGTTTTCATCATATTTCAAATGATTATGATTTCTTGTACAGTAGTTTGAGAAGGACTTTGTGTTTCTCATCTTTACTAATTACTTGAATGGCTGCTGCCAAATTAACCAAAATAGCAATGAAGTCTATTTTATGCAAAATTCATATTTGACAAGCAAGGCTGTCAGTCTCAAATAGTAGTAAAAATAGGTACAATATTAACAAAACAGGCTGAGAATTGTTTATCTTTCAAAGTGATCAGCTCCTAAATAAACCTCTGCTGTGTATTATTGCTTAGAGTTGTCATTCTTTAGCACTGAAGCTTTCAATTAAACGGTTCACTTTTGGGTAAAACCCAGCTCAAATAACTTAGCAGCTCAATTATTAAACACTCGAACAGAACCACAGGTTGGCGGTGCCAGCATCAATATCCTTTATACCAGTTTTTTTTTCCTGATGAATTTGGCATCAAACAAAAAAATATTTTCCTGCTTAGCTCATGTCCTTGCAGACCCCCTGGAGAGTGACTTACTTAGAGACTGATGGTCCTTTTTGTTGTTGAGCCACGTGAAAGCCAGACATGAGAAAGCCATCTAATATACTGTTAATGTTTAATCCTTATCTCTGTTTACCACCAGAAAATTGCAAAAGTTTCTAACATTAATCATTTGATTCTTATATTTAAAGCCTGGTCCAATTAAAATTAACCCCCCTATCTTAAATAATAAATCAGAGCTCAAAATGGGATGTGGGGTTATGTCTAATCACTTTCTACATTACTAGAGAGGTTAAGTGCTTCCATTAGTCAAGGCTGCAGAAAAAAGCTTCACTCTCTCCACGACACAGTACTTTTCACCCATGTCATCTGTTCTTAAAGCAGTGGAAGTGAAGCATTTGTTTAATCATCATCACTGGACGGTAGCCTGAGGATGCAATATTATGTAATACTAGTTACTAATACAGAAAAACACACTGTGATTGTCTAGTCATTCTTTGGCTTGATCATTCACCTTCTCACCATAAAGAAAACAAGTAGATCATACACCTACAGTATCACACAGTATCACCGATTATGTAGGATCAAGGTGGAGTGGTACAGTAGATCAAGACCCAGATAGAGGCAACAGGAGAAGGAAAATGGACACAGTGAATAATCCACTTTGGCTTGTCCATGTTATTTTTTAGGCTGTTGATGAAGTGGGATATGAGGATGAGCTTTAAACATCCCCCCACCACCACCACACAACAATACTAGATGGAAAAAATGGGGCACAAAACAGTGAGTCAGAATGAGTCACACTCTGACTAAAGTGAAAATGACTTTTCCTAAAAAATAGGTGATGGGTGAGGTCTTCACAGAGAAGGCAGCAGTAGGAGAGGGTTTGTGGCTGAACGCAGACATCTGGGAAAAAAAGATGCAGAAACATGGCTATGCATTAGTTGGTGCACTGCTTCATATGAACAATAACGCACAACAGCTCATCAGCATTTCTCACAACTGACGCCCTCTTGGTGACAGGCAGGCAGCACTGACAGCTGGTTACAAATGACATTGGTAATGGTGTATTGCATTTGGTATCTTTTGTTTATTAAGTGCATGAAACAAAGGAAATATGATTTCTTGGTCACTCTTTACACTTCATTAGGCAGCTCTGACAGGCTGAGCTCAGTTCCTTTCCCACTACCAAGCACTTTACAAATCAAGCCAATCTCATTATGAATTGCCTTGTATGTGTATGTTAAAAGCATTTATTACCAATTTAAAGTTTTCATTAGAATGGAGTAGATTAAAGATGCTCACTTCTCGTATGTTTTTTGAACACATGATTTTATTGTCATCTATTGTGAGCTGAAATAATTTAAGGTTGAAGAAACTTTGGTAATTTTTATGAGCAGAAGAGCATTTGAAGACTTGAAGTAAGCCATAAGGGGCTAGGGTTTGACTGGACCTTGTTTTTCATGACAACACTAGCTTCACTAAAAACATATACACAGTACACGTTTATTTACAGAATATGCATCAACTCTGCAAAGTTTTGTTTCCAAAGATGGACAAAGGACTTAAAGAATCTGTGAAATACCTGTGAATTTTGTACACTAGATAAAAGGAAAAAAAAAATGCTACGCTAAAAAAGCTTCAATGGATGTTTTATACTCAGCCTGATCTCTTGATATGTCTGCGTGTTATTCTATTTTCAGTTGGCTGTTTGTTTTTGTTTATTTTGTTTTGAGCTGTTTGTTGGAGGGGAGGGGGGGGGGGTTACTGGGAATCACGGGATGAATTTTACTAATTGCAATGATATGTTATAAAGGTTTAAGAGCAGACAAAGCTGAACATAGTGTACTACATAAAAGAAAAGTTGTTATATTTGCATGATTCCCTGTATTTTTTGAGAGGAAAAAAAATGTATTGTTGTGTACAATGAGTGAAAGTACATTGAAAACAAAAACTATAGGGGCTGGAAGTGTTGTCAAGTACCTTTGATTTGAACATTTAGGCTTTACATGTTTATTTTATTTCTCTGTGACATTTTATATTTACATTCTTGAAATGATTTTTATTTGGGTGGGTGTATTATATACTGACACTGCAATTACCATTACTAGCCTTTTAGTCACAAGCTGGTGGAGGGTACAATGTGAAGAGCGGGGGGGTGGGGGTTAGCTCTGAGGCTGGTGGTTGTTTACATCCATCTGTTGTGGAAAATTGAGCTGCACTGTAGCTGTATCCATTACAAGGATTATTGTCTGTGATACAAATGCAAAGCATTCTTCTGAAACAGGGCCCAGTTAAAATTTGCGGTTGTATTTTCTCTTAACTCACTCTTCTTTACAGAAAAAAGTCCATGCAACATATTGTATGGCAATATATGTTCAAAGAAGAGTGTGCTAAAGTGACACAAGTGCACCCACTGTGGATTGTCTGATGGGCTTTACTTAATCCAGATCCATCAGAAGTCACTGGAAAATCAATGCAGTGTCAGCAGCGTCTCCCTCAGCCTCACCCCACTGGCTGTTGGCTAAATCAGTGATTTTCATTCTTCAACCTCTGCTCTTAGTCTGCTGGTTTTCCATCCAGGTTAGGTAATTGAATTCACCTTATATCCAGACAGGTCCATTTTTTTATTACTAGGCTTCTATTATATATGAGTTTATTGTACATGCTGTTTTCTGCTGAATAGTTTGTTGTGTGCACGGGAAAAACTGATTCTCTGGAAGCTAAAATTCTGTTACTCTACTTTTACAACCAAAGTAATAATTTAAAAATAGTCAAAAGATGAACATTATATTCCACCACACTTAGAAACATCTGATATTCATGTGTTTTTATAGAAATGAAACTCAAAAGAATGGGTTTGACCGCAGAGAGAAATGAATGATATTGAAATTAATTGTCAGTGGTTCTAATGGACAGAGTAGAACCTTAAAAGGCAGAAGTATCTTCACTACATTTCATTTTACACTTATCTAATAATGTGGTATAACCGCTGCTGCAGCGTTGCTGATACAGTACATTACTTATTGTGTTAGGGACCTTGCAGTGACAGCAAGCTATAAGTCAGAAATACGTTTGCAGTCTGCTGTGATAATTCACGATTCTGAAACTGAGATATACAGCCTGTGCTGTGGTGCCATTTTGGCAAAACCTCAAGAGGCCTCCGCGTGTCAATTACAAAGAGAAAATGAAATGCATTAACCTCTGGGCTAAGTCTCCTTCTCAGCTTGTCAGCATGCTACATTAGGCAGCCAGTTTGTAGAGTTATGTTTTAATTAGGTAAAATTGCTTGCTAATCAGTTAAGGCAGTTGTTTTTTAATCAGTACTCGAGGTTTATCTGTAATTGAGACCTAGTTCCAGAGTGGTGAAACTTTCTGAAAGGTCCCACTGCGGTGAGAGCAGATGCTGTTCAGTTGCAAAAGCCCATCGTTTTGACCAAAGGTCATGTTTTATGCGCTCACAGAGAACAGAGGGTGGGCAGCCATTGCTATTCCGAACACACAGTCCAACGATGTGGTGCTCCAAAAGCCAGAATGATCGGTCTTGTCAGTGTCAGAGATTGAAACTCAGTGGCTTCAGTGCACAGACAGAAGACAAGGAAGAGGAGCTGTCCTCGACTCATTGAGGAAACTACATCTGTTTGAACGTTAATAGTCTCTTGGACTTGCAGCATTTGCCATGATCCAGAAACAAGTCAACATAAATGGTTGTTTGTCCTCCCGTGGCCATCTTAGGTATAAAAAGATATCAAAACCTGCTCAGTCAGTAATCACTGATTTGACTTCTGCTGAATTATATAGTTACTTTGAACCTTGAAGATACAACTTTCTACATGTTACTGCATTGAACTTTTTGGCTTTTATTTTGGTAATGTGTGATTTATTAGTTTCCTCTTTGCAAAAGTGTATTTCCATTCTTTTTTGTTTTCATTCAAGGAACTGAGATAATTGAGATTAGAAGTATTTTGCTGTTTTATAGGTTGTACAAGCTAGACATAAATGGTATGAATAGCCCCTTAAAAAGTCTTGTATTTCTCTGATGCTGCTCAATACAACACAACCATCTAATATACATTTACTGAGTGCTGAAGTATAACCACCATCTGTGTGATCCCTAAAGCGATTTCTCACAGCAGTATCATGTATGGATATACTGTAACCTTTGTGTGTAGGTTAATGGTATCAGCAGGAGTTTTGGTCTTACATGGTGGGAACTGAAAGGGGCCATGACTGCATCAAAATAAAAGTCCCATGGCTGCATTCTATTCAAATGTAATGTGACTCTCCCTTCTGGTTTCAGCTCTACAATTTAAATGCTTAGAGACCAAAATGGAAAGACAAAAGGAAGATTTGGATGATGGGAACAAATCTTGATTTATTGCTTTCTTTAATTATCTGTTGCTGATATTGACATTTATTCCCTTTCGATTTCTGTACAAAAGATCTATTTCTATATTTGCAATAAATTTGTAATTAAAACTGAAACCCATTCCCGGTCTTTTTGATTCACTGAGACTGCTCTGCTTTTGATTTTGTATGCATTACACATGTCAACACAGCATCAGGTGATCAGTATGCATCAATAAGCACAGAAAATAAGCAAATAAAGGAGTAAAAAAGCATCTTTGGAAAACAGACCCAAAATCCATTGTCTCCATTGCTCTTACCCTGGGAATCCTTTCTATTTTAAGTCTTGAATAATTTCTTCTGAAGGGTCAGTGAGATTTGGGGGGGATGCAACTTTGCAAACATTACAATTTAGCTATTAGTACTCGTCTCGGAGTGAAAGATGACCCTTAATATGTACAGATGATATGTACAGATGTAAAAGCTATTTCCTTTCATTTTTTTTTTTTTCCATATAATCTTGAAATTGAGTTGGCGGTTTAATTTGAACCAAGACATTGCCCAAATTAAAAGGTCATATTGCTTAAATGCTTTTGTTTTTAATGCTTGTCCTCAATTTGAAAATAATTCTAGAATGCAGTAAACTGTTATCCAGCAAACCTTATGGTGCCTTCAAATGGGCATGTATTGACAAGAAGAGCTCATACAAAAGTTTTGTGTCCAAAAAATGACAAATATTTTGCATTAATGGTTTATGTTCAAGGTCATTGTCTTTCATTTCAGAGTTGTTAGAGTAAGATGTGTGGTGACATCTGAGAAATCTTCCAGCTGTGTGGAAAATGTTAACTGCGTTGACCTACGACAGACTCCGAGGTGACACCAGGGAAAAGAACATGTCTAGGTTAATTGCTGCCAAATGTAAAGCCTGCGTCGCTGACCCTGGGCTGATGAGCGGTGTTCTCACCTTACCTGAACTCTCACTCAGGGTACAAAGTATTACCATCACTTTCTCTGTTGCTCACATCTAATGTCTGAGGTATATGCAAATAGAGGCTTGTCACAATAAGCAGACATACTGGAGGCTGTCACTCTATCTCAGCTAATGAGACTACAGGTAACATAAAGGTCAGGTGATGAATTAAATGATGCTTCACCTACACACAGTCTCCTACTACTCTTACTCCTGTGTAGTGAGTGTAAATGAACAGTATTTGGCTGTTGATGTTAACAAGTATAGTCAGCTGTTGCTGGTAAAGACTTTAAATCCTCCCATAATACCATGTAATTACTCTTTAATATTATGTGTCATCCCAGCTCCAGCATTAACAGCATGTTAGGAATTACCCTGTGCACTTATCAAACTATTAATACTCATTTGAATTTCTCTTCATCCTTCCTTTTGAACCTCTTTCACTATTTTAGGCCTTCCCCATCCCTTAATTGTTTCTTATTTCTTTTTGGTTCTTCACTTTTTGCATGATCTCTTCTCATACATTTGGCTTCAAGCAAAGTGCAGCAAATGGGGAATTTATGCCATCAGTCAGTCTGTTGTCATGTTTTTAATGGTTTAGAACATTTTCAACAACCCTACCACTCTTGAGCGCCACTTGAAACATTCTGTACATCATCGCTTCATGTCACATTTGTCTGGGCCAGTTGAGGTGAAAAATGTGGCACTTGAATTCACTGCACAGCCAACAGCCAACTAGCACATACAAAGTGCTCCTGTGTGAGAGAAATAACTCCCCCTACCAGCAGGTGGCGGTATCTGTAATTTCCATTCAGAAAGGGAAAGAAGAAGAGCTAGAATGCAGAAAAGTTGTAAACAAAATCAGCTCTTGTTCAACACAGCTGCTGTTAATAGCTGCTTCTAATTGAGAAAATGTCTGATAAGAAGTTACAAGTGCTGAAGTTCCCTGCCATTGGTTTTCTGGTTGTGGAAGAAGAAAGGAGGTTGTGGAGGAGAAACAACACTAAATGGGTTGAAATCATGGATACTACACTGACAGGTTCAAGGGGTTTTTCTCAGCCATTCTCTTCTTGTGCATTAATTCCCTAAGCTGCACAGTGAGGTCCAGCGCAATTTCAACATACAGAATTGGCCAAAAATCCACCGACGGGGTCTGACTAGTACCAATGATGTGGAACACACTGGGAAAATTAAACCTAACAGACACTCACCGACAGCCCGAAGGTGGCCAACCTACAGCCACTGGCTTGGTGTGTCACGGGCTTTACAGCAGTCAAAATTAGTTTGCTCTGTATTCTTGGTTTTCTTCCTCTGTTTTTGATTATGGCCTGAGAAAGTGGCTCCAGGGCTGGTAGTGTCGCTCTGTCATTTGGCTGGTCCATCATTTTGGTACAATTCTAACAGTATATCTAACAAGAAATGTGCCACCACAAATATATAGTCTAACCTTGAATGGGGACACTCATATTTCTAATGCTCAGGTAACAATCGTTGCTCCATAGCCGTCGGTTCATTCACACTAATTGTGATTGTGTAATTGTGATTAGCGGTTTTTATTATACAGCTCTAGACAATTTAAAAGGTAATTGTTATGTATTTTAATTGCAACTTCCTCTGATAATAGTACTGATAAACAACTTTGCAGGAAGAAAAATAAAGAATGTGAGTATAAATCGTGGAGGCAATTCTCATATATATAAATATGCCATGAAATAGAGCTGAGGTGTCCTAACATCATGACACACAGACTCGCACAGCTCCTCCATCTAATCAGGCTCATTAAAAACCTGTTGGAAGGCTCCTCTGCATTTTTAATGGAGATTGAGCATTCAGGATTTTGCCAGATGTTTTATTCATTGTGCTAAAATATAAATGACATGTGATGAATGTTGAATGTGTTTTTAGACACATTAGTTCATAACCACTCTGATTATGCAAGAGTAATGAGTGTGCGTGTTCTTTGCTCCTTTTGGTTCAGTTCACTGTGCACATGTGTTCAAGACTCTGTTTGTGTAAGGAAGGATCAGAGATAAGACGGCACAGACATAATGTAGTAAGGCACAGAGAAGCTGTTTTCTCTGTCAGATTTCCAGTAGATCTGGCTGCTTTTCAAAGTGTGAGCTACTGCACTAGTGAAGTAGTCATGACTAAGAGAGTCCGGGTGTGGAGATCAGAGAGATGGTTGGGCATATAACACATCTGGCCTTCATGCAGGAGATCAAAGTTTGTGCCCATCAAATGCCTGTAATATATGATAGATTGTTTGACAACATACAATAGATTTTTTCCCTAACTTTAACCAAGTGTTTAGTTGCCTTTATGTGTCTTGTGATGTTCTATGTGTGTGTGTTTACGTCTCAGCTTGCTATGTGTGAGTGTTTGTCTGCCTTTCGCTGAAGACCTTTTCACCACTGGCTTCAGTGATGTTATCGTACTCCAGTCATCCATCAGATTCTGAGGCCAAATAACTGCGGCCACACTCTGCCATTGCCGACACACTTTATTAGAGCCACAGAATATCAGCACACACATACACATATGTATCAGAAACTCAGAGCTGTTAAGTCAAGCATAGCGATGCCAGACCTCAGCTCAGCCTCTAAACAACCGAGACTTATAAACATCAGGCACTAAGTAATCACCAACAGACGTCCACATACCCAGGAGCTTTGCTTTAAACCTTGTGCATGCTTAACCAGAAGCAGCTGTCTTGTCACAGCTATGCACACAGAGGCCATTAGCAAAGGCAAGCATATATCTTAATTGCACCTGGGAGGCCCTTAAACAAACAATGGAATCTCATTATTTTCTCTATTGTCTTGACCTAAGAAAACGCTGGATCCAAATAGCTTGTAACTGCTAAATCAATTCCATATGAGTAGAGTAGAGTAGAGTAGTTTAAATGATAACATCTCTGATGCACAGAGAAGCCCCACCCATGCTCATCACAACCAGTGTTACGCAGATATCTCTTCACTTCAGTGCTTTTTATGTCAGACTCTTGGGCAAAATGCCAAGCCATTAATAATATAATACACAGAAAATGTAATTTTAGCCATGAGCAAGAAGCAATCATTTGGCCATAATTTAGTTTCGTTGCCACCAGGGACCTACAAGAAATGTGAAAAGTAAACCTAAATTAGAAATAGTGGTACCTTCATGTAACTTATTTGTAATGGCTTTGCATCATTTCAATGTAATATTTTATTTTTTGCTAACTAGTAACACATGAACAAGTAAGAAACTAATTAAAAACTAATGAACTCGCTTTTGAGCTCTTAATCATGGCTACCAGCTTTACATGGACATTATCAGCTGTAATGCTCAGTTCCAATCTTTCTGTCAAATTTAATCATTTTGTGTTGATGGTTCACATTGTAATGGGAATTTTATATTAGTACTCATGTAGTTATTCTATGCAGTTATTTGTGTGCTTGTGACACTAGACACGAGATAACTTGTATCCTGTTTTGTATCTACTGGAGCATCTGTTTCCTACATTTGTATTTGTGTGTGTATAAGAAGAGATGTAGCCCTCTATACTAGGATCCTCTCTCTTCTGACTGTTACTGTTAGCTCTCTGTACGGAGACTGCCCTTTCCCTGCAAGGAATAAATGCACAACAGCTTTCAGAGTTGGCATTAAGACTTTATTCTACACTCACCAGCAGCATTTATGTTTGTAAGTGATGTATCCAGCTTCAATTTGAAGCCCTAAATTGCCACACATGCACAGATTTAACTGAAATGTGAGCTGCATGTATACAAAATTATAACAATAGCGCCATTTGAGTGATGTTCAAATTGGGCAATTTCCTTAAAAACTGCTCAGTTACAATACATTCCTTCCATTTAAGCTTGACCAGAAGATTTTCCATAAATGTTCAACAAAAGAGAAACATCCTCGTCTTTACACTAACACTCACCACTGCTGCGCTATGTGTTTATTTTTACGGCTCTGTGAGGGAAGTGGAGGGAGACTTGAACATTTTAAATATAATACACAGAAAATGTAATTTTAGCCATGAGCAAGAAGCAATCATTTGGCCATAATTTAGTTTCATTGCCACCAGGGACCTACAAGAAATGTGAAAAGTAAACCTAAATTAGAAATAGTGGTACCTTCATGTAACTTATTTGTAATGGATTTGCATCATTTCAATGTAATATTTAATTTTTTGCTTACTAGTAACACATGAACAAGTAAGAAACTAATTAAAAACTAATGAACTAGCTTTTGAGCTCTTAATCATGACTACCAGCTTTACATTATCGGCTGTAATGCTCAGTTCCAATCTTTCTGTCAAATTTAATCATTTTGTGTTGATGGTTCACATTGTGATGGGAATTTTATATTAGTACCCATGTAATTATTCTATGCAGTTATATGTGTGCTTGTGACACTAGACACCAGATAACTTGTATCCTGTTTTGTATCTACAGGAGCATCTGTTTCCTACATTTGTATTTGTGTGTGTATAAGAAGAGATGTAGCCCTCCATACTAGGATCCTCTCTCTTCCGACTGTTACTGTTAGCTCTCTGTACGGAGACTGCCCTTTCCCTGCAAGGAATAAATGCACAACAGCTTTCAGAGTTGGCATTAAGACTTTATTCTACACTCACCAGCAGCATTTATGTTTGTAAGTGATGTATCCAGCTTCAATTTGAAGCCCTAAATTGCCACACATGCACAGATTTAACTGAAATGTGAGCTGCATGTATACAAAATTATAACAATAGCGCCATTTGAGTGATGTTCAAATTGGGCAATTTCCTTAAAAACTGCTCAGTTACAATACATTCCTTCCATTTAAGCTTGACCAGAAGATTTTCCATAAATGTTCAACAAAAGAGAAACATCCTCGTCTTTACACTAACACTCACCACTGCTGCGCTATGTGTTTATTTTTACGGCTCTGTGAGGGAAGTGGAGGGAGACTTGAACATTTTAACAAAGGTTGCATGGTCCTAAATTGGATATGAATCAAATCTAAGACCACATATGGAAGAAGCTGAGTTCATATCAGAATAAAATCTGATTTGGGTTGTTCACACATCTGCAAAAAAAATAAAAGAAATTCTGTCTGAGTCACATGGAGAAAAAAAAATTCGAGGTGTTTCTTCAGCAGATAATGTGAACGTAGCTTTAGTTTTTTTCCCAAATCTGTGGATCTAAGTCCAAATGTGACCAGTTGTCAGCTAAACAAAATGTAGGTCAAAGTGTTTATTTGTCATATGCACAGTTAGGAAACGTGTTTCCCTGTACAATGAAATTCGTACTTTTCCGTCCACATGATGCCACTAAATACAAATGATATATAAATGCAGATAAATAAAATCTAAGGCACTTTAAGCAGCAAATGCAGCAATATAATAAAAATATATAAGAATATAACAGAATGTATGCTGCATGGGAGCAGCATGTGCAGCAGTTAACAGTCAATGTGCAATTATGCATGTGCAAACAGAATGTAAACAGTACAACACGTAGCTGGTAATAAACTCCTC
>NW_018128388.1:86159-99152 GCF_001952655.1 Monopterus albus
CCGTTGGGCCTTCTTGACCAGCTGTGTGGTGTTAAGTGTCGAAGTGAGGTCCTCACTGATGTGGACGCCCAGGTATTTGAAGCAGCTCACCCTCTCTACTTCGAGCCCTCGGATGAACAGTGGCTGATGAGATCTCCTCTCCTTCCTCATGTCCACTATCATCTCCTTTGTCTTGTCCGTGCTGAGACTGAGATTATTGTCCTTGCACCATGACACCAGACCGGCCACCTCCCTCCTGTAGGCTGCTTCGTCCCCGCCAGTGATGTGAACTATCACTGCGGTGTCGTCTGTGAACTTTAGGATGATGTTGTCTTTGTATAGAGCATTATTTCTTGCTAGACACTGGACTAAACATCAGTCTTGAGCTGCAAAAGTAGCAAATGTAGCTACTCAAAATTTCATATACTGAAGATGAATTTCATGTCATGTATTTTTTATTTAGGCTCACGTGTTTGCATCACAGGGGATGATTAAATCTCTTTGCTCCCTGTTGCATCGTGACTAACCTTTACCTCTCTGCCCCTGCGTGGACAACTGACCTTCCAGGAAGGCTGCGCACCATCAGTCCACTGCCAGGACTGTCATGTTCCACTTGGAGTTCGTCATGTTATGGGCCCCGGCTGACAAGCTGTCAAGGCTGCAGACCTTGCTGTCCCCTTAATGGGACCTATCACTAAACGTCACTTTTTCTGCCTTGTGCTTTCAAAATCACTAATAAATAAACAAATACATAAAATATTCTTTTTCTCTCTTTCTCTCTCACACACACCAGCTCTGAGTTCATCAGCTCTTTGAGTCCTTTTTTGCATTTTTATTCTTAAAACACAGTTTCCATTAAAAGACAAACTTAATCAGAGAAGATCCAACCAAAGTAATGTTACAGTCTAACAAATTTTATGAGATGAAAAGGGTTGAGATTGTTTTGTAAATTACTTCCTGAAATTTCCCAAAAAGTAATAATTGCTCTTATTTTAAAAAACAAAGAAATCCATTCTATATAAAATGTCTGTTTTAAGACATTTCAAACACAAAGTTAACAGAATTAGTTTATGGGTATATCTTCAAGTTACCAACTGATATTTGATGATTTCATACTCGGTGCTAGTGTTTACATTATTGTTGCTGTACTTGTCACTGCCAGCTGTGGTTATGGTGATATAATGCAGGATGACCAGTGACAGAGTAGATGACAAAAGATCCCACGTTCATAACACACCTTCATCTCATTCTAGCCTGAGGCTGTGTGTATATATGTTCTTGTGATTCTACCAGAGACGAGACATTAAACTTTCAGAGAAGAATAACCTCTCAGAGTGCCCACATAAATATTTAACACGCTCTATTTCTTCATGCGAGGCCTCCAGTGTGTGTGTGTGCTCGCGTCTGTGTGTGCAGACTGTGATTACTTTGCTGCTGCAAGAACACCAATTGAGGAAGAGACGGAAGAGGAGTGAGCTAGAGGATGAAAGAGAGGGCAGAGAAAAAAGTCAGACGACTCAGAAAAACAGGATTATGATAATTTACACTGTTGAAGGGGCATTGTAAAGGTTTCAACTCCTTTACGCTGTAATTAGACAGAAGCACATGTGTAATGGTGGGTGTATACACGCCCACATACAAAAAGCTTTCTCGTTTTCTTGCTGGCTCCATATTTTACATAGATGAAAAATGGTGGTTGACCTCCGTTATAGTCAGAGCACATATTGTGATATGTAGCCAATGTCTAATTTGTCCTTGAGTCACAATAAAGACAGCAGTTCTATCAGTTTTAAGTGTTTATAAATTTCATTTTGAATCAATGACATATAAATGCACACTGATATACCAGCTGACAGGAGCACTCAACTTAGGGTTAACAGTTTGATTGTAACCTGTCATTTCATGCGATAAAATAATTTCCCAAACATCGTGACTTAAATACAGCATGAGTTGTAGCTTTAGGTTGTAAAATATTGTCATCTGACAGGTGCAGTGCCACCTTTCATATGATTATATATGCTACATGTGGTCACACGCATCATGCAGGGTGTGTCACACACTACTATTTACAAGTGAATTTAAAATTCATTTAAAAGGAAAACATTTTTAATCAAAATGTCTGATGATATGTGCTCATGTACATTATTAAATGTTGAGGCAGGATAGTATTTAGGTCAACAAGTCAAAGAGAGCAGATGAGGAGTTCCACACACCTTAAATCATGGTGGGTTGTAATGCGCACAGGACTGTTATTACCTGAAATTTGTTATTGTGCACTCACAGGGAGGTGAAGGAGGGCGCAATCCTTCCACCCTCTTATCTGCATCACCCCTACGCTCGTTCACTTTACTTAAGATAAATGCTTCTTGAGAAACAATTTATCACTTGAGTGATTTCTCTACAGGCAAAAGAAGAGGGCAGAAAGCAGGACTATATGAAAACACTGATGTCTTATTCTCTCCTCGTGGTTATTTATGTGGCACGTGAAACCCCCTTCATGTGAAAATGTTAAAACAAAGTTATTAGAAGCAATGTTGCTGTTTATGCTATTCTTTGTGTACTACTGTATTTGGGTGAGAGCCCCACATCCCAGTTAAATGGGGAAAATGCTGCATTGCCAAGTGTTACCCCATATGTTATTGCCCATGACTGCTCTTGGTGAGAACATTGTACATTTTTGTTAAGGTTTAAATACAGTGTTTGCATATAGTGTTTAATTCATATGGAGAAAATGTCACAAAGGAGCAACTGAGTCACTGCATTGGTAACTCACGGATGCAAACTTATAAATACCACACGTGTAAGCCGTTCACTTGGTTTTAAAGTTTAAAAAAAGAGCGTTAGATGGAGTTGGGTGGAGCGCATGAGGATAGCACATTTCGCTGCCTCCATCTTGAAGTTTTAAGATGCCAGCAAAGATAGAATTAAGTCTTGAATTGCAGTATTCCTGTATATTACATATGACAGGAGGACCTGACGACAGACTACTGGGACCAAACTGTCATCAATATGATAAATACGGGTTGGAATATAAGAACTATGAGGATGTAAGAGTAGCATATGACCCAATTATAGTCATAAGAAGTAAACATTTGCTGTAACTGATAGTAAGCATGAAAACAAGATTAAAGGATTTATGAAAGGATAAATCACCTGCTTATCAAACCATTCACTGGTTGTTATCAGTTGGCATCACTCCCATAATTATGATGGGGTGACCAACATGGTTGTGGCAAATGGATGAGTCACAAACTTTCAAATGGGAGCCAGCAGTTTGTTTTCATTTCAAACAGATGTGAAACCTTGATCTTTTCCTAAACTTGACCAGAACCTTTTGTGCCTAAAGTTAACCAAGCCATTTTGGTGTTTACTGTATTTTTGTAGCCAGCTGCAATGGTTTGGCACCTGACAACAGCCTACTGGACCTACTACTAATGCCTAACTAACAACAGCCACTGAATAGAGTGATAACAATTGAAGGAGGTGGATTAAAGACTTGAACAATGCAGAATGTAGAACAATGCTGTTCAGAGCTAGAACGATGCTGATGACTTAGAATAATATCTATTGAGGCTCAGTCATTAATCACTGGAATTACTGTAAACTCCAGCAACTGGATCTATAATCCAACAATGTATTTCTGTCATGTAAAGACAATTAAATCCTGTCAAGCAGCGATGCATACACTTAGAGGTGCACTGAATCCATTTTTCCCAAACCCAGTCTATCGTAATGGAACGTATCTCATTAAGCAGGTCATTGCAGAGTACTTGTTCGATTGATCATTGTAAAACTAACAGCACAAGATACCTCATCGATAAACCACAGAATAAGTATCTGATAATAAACAGTGAGGCCTGTGTAAGAGGGAAATCCAGGCTGTTCAATTATTTTCATTAGAACTTTTCCCCATTTTTTTCAATATTTAAGATAAACTCAAAGATATCCAGAATATATCATTAAAAGTGATTAGAGTGTTGTTTGTGTTACGTATCTAAAGAGTGCCTTACTTTGCATGAGAATACATTTAGTATCACTGCAACACTACAACACGTGGGGAGTGACTGCAGTGTAAGATCTATCGCTATCACTTTCAGAAATTAGTCATTTCACAGTAGTCATGCAAGCCCATCAGGGTTGTAATTTAAAGGAGCCATCACAGAGAAAAGAAAGGCACAAGGGGGGGGGCTGCTCTGTGTAGACATTTAGTTTTAATTTAACCTCTGTGGCTTGGTAGAGGGCAGAAAAAAAGCATGGAAGATACTATGAAGACTGATGTGAGGGGTGTGTGACGAGCACAGACCTGCTGGGTCTTCAGATATCATGTATCATGTCATATGGATACCATTACAAAAACTAGTGGGTGTGTTCAGAATTACACACTCACTTGTTTTGGATACTGCATTTGTGGGGACACAAATGTGTTATCCTATACAATGAATCACAAAGAGTCCAAGGCATTCACCATTTTCCATACAAATATATACGTAGTATTTAAACTGTCTGAGTTAATGTCTGCTGAGGTTTTCCACACAGCAGAGGTTATCTTGGTCGACCAACAATATAATGATTATTCTGTTAATTTGGTCTCCCTGAAATTGTAAAACAGAAGGTGCTTTGTTAAGCTTTGCCATGGTTGTGACCACCCTGTGTAGTTTTGTCCACACAAAAACATGAACACCAAACTCCAACACATATATTGTATTATTGTATTATTAATCTGTTCCCTGATAGACTAGTGGTTATGGCGCAGCACTCTTGCCACCGCGGCCCGGGTTCGAGTCAAGGTTGCATCAGGAAGGGCATCCGGTGTAAAACAGGTGCCAGATGTCAACATGCGAATCACTAGTGTGACGACCCCTAATGGGGAAAAGTGACATTCATATTGTATTATTAATCCATGTGCAGCAAATAGCAATTGCGTACTAATGGCTAATGTATATCCATGGATGATGGCCATGTAACTTATTGCAGCTATGAAAACTGCAAGAAAGAAACTGTCATAGTCATACATTTGTACAAAGGTCACACATCTTGCACTTTGAGTGAGTTTGACTGCCATGTGCCTGCTGGGTCAAGGTATTTGACAGCAACAAGGAGCTCTAAAGTCTTTTTTGTAGTTTTGCAGGATACATGCCATGTGTACAATCGCCCACCCCAAGACACACAGTAACACCCAGTAACACACATACTGTACACACGTGCACACACACAAACCATGCACAACAGGGCAAAATGATCGGTCATGGACTCCCCAGAGCCTGTCTATGTTGTAGCAAATGCATTGCAACAGGGAACCTGACTCACCACAGCACCCGAGGGAGCTCTCAGTTAGCAGCGAGCCTATGCAGCCAACTGCTAGCAGCACCAAACCTCCTTCTGAGGGGAAACAGCACCCAACGTCATCCTACAGCTGTCAGCGTCAATTATGGTAACTGTTTCAAATCATCTTCATGCTTCACTACATCTTACTGAACTGGAGCTGAATTGACATCATTAGTTATGGTCTCAGGGGTCTGAGTGAAAGTGCTCCATAATCAGACATACTGTAATATTAGGTTCAGTGTTTCTTTGATGCAAGTGAATAAAAACCTTAATATTAAGTTAACATACATCCCTCTGTGGACAAATACTCGACAAGACAATTACCAGTGGTTGTTGGGCTTATCATATCAGTTGCGTGTGTCACACATGTCAAACATTAGGATCAGTGTTACATGTTAGAACATAAATATTCTGTAGGTTTTACTTCTCTGTCCCATGGGAGCCAGCAAATCCAAAGAGAAGCTCTCCCAAAGGAAATCCTGTTCAGCGGCATGTCATTTTTCAAATCTCTGTGTTGCATTGTGCTATGCAGATCATCGCCCACTTCCACGCTGAGATATTTACATATAACAGTTGGCATGAACATCTGGTCTCCAGTCTTTATGTCCATGATTTTGTGCTCTTGCACTAAACAGGGACACTGACAGCGGTGAAACTGGGCTTGATGTGATGAATTTTGACAAAATCAAAAGCCAGGCTGCTGATCATTTGTTTATTGCAAAGACTTTTGTGTATCTAATCACTGCTATATTTTGATTAAACATAATTGTTAAATATGGCACAGTTTGCTCAAACAAATAAAATGTTTTATAGCCTCTAGTTAAATAACCATCCATCACTGGTTGCATCTGAGCTGGTGAAGAGTCTGCGTACGGACAGGCAGTGGAACAACTGGTCCTGTGGTGTGGCCTCAACAATCTGGAGCTGAATACACACAAAACAGTGGAGATGGCAGTGGACTTCAGGAGCTTATGTTTGATCAATCTTTTGTACTGAATTTCATCTTAGGCAAAAGATACTTTTAGTGTAGGGCTGTCACTTCATTCAGTATGAGGCCTATATACACAGGATAATCTTTGCTTGGCCAAGTAGGTTACACACACACATGGAATTTGTTTCCAGTACAGAACCGAGGCAGCCTTCTGGGACGCCAACTCACACCGATGGCTCTAACCATTGGGGACAACCCGGGGTTCAGTGTCTTCAGCCTGTGGACTGCAGGCACTGTGATTCAAACCTCCAACCTTCTGGTTGGGAGACAACCACTTTACCCACCCAAACCACAATTGCCCCAAAGAATCAGAGTTCCTAGGGTTTCCTAGGGAATAGTAGTGCTCAAAGTCCCATTCCCTGATCGGGAATCGAACTGAGGCCACAGCGGTGAGAACACTGAATCCAAGCCACTAGACCATCAGGGAATCTTTACATTGTGGTTTATTTCCCAAGGTAGAGCTACAGTACAATCATCAGCTCAATGTAAAAACATGTGCAGTAACAATTCCGATGAATCCAGGCAGAGCGCATGTTTCTTATTATTAAAATAGTTCACCTTCTCATCCTTCTGTATTCTCTCTGTGATTTTCTATGCTTTCATTTTTAAACACATTTCCACATTACTGTTCTTCCCCACTTTTATTAGAAACGTGTTTCATCTCACTGTCCTTTCTCCCTTTTTTGCATGATCCTTTTTTCTTGTTTACCTTTGTTACTGTGTCTCTCACTAAGGGACTCACATCTCTTGGGTTATATTACTCTCACTGCATCGTCTCATGCACATGTCTCCCTGTGCCTCTCTCATGTTCTGGCAGTCAATGGCAAACAGTATTCAGACCTTTAATTACACCCCAGAGGAGCGCCCTTCTCTTTCCTCATTCACCTATCACTGCTGAGTCTCCATTCTCTTTGCTTTGTTCTTCTTCACTATCTCCCTCCTCTGCCTTCTCCTTTTGCAAACACTCACATATTCTCTTACCTCATTCTAGTTTCTGTCTCTGTACTGTTGCATTTGGACCTTTGTTTCTCATAGCTTTCTTTTTTTGCTTGTAGTCATTGTCATCTTATCCTGCTCATGTTCTTCCTTGTCTCTAACTTAGTATTAATTTAAGAAGATATTGCTCACCAAACTACTATACATGCCCCATAATATGAGTGTCTCCCGAAATAGGGTTTCTATTGCTGCTGAGCTTATGGAATAAACCTTCCAAGTCCAAGAATCTACATCCACTCTAATAGGTTTCTGAGGCTGTATTGTACTTGCTGTATGGATCTTTCCAGTCCTAGAGCAATGCAATTAGTGTAGTGTGCTTGTTCTTTGTTTTTGCCTGTTTAGTTGTTGCCCAATGGCAGTGGCTTGATCCATATAGGAGAATGTTTATTCTCCCCTTCCATGGGGAGGTCAGAGCTCACAGTCAGCTTAAGCTTCTCTGTCTCATGTGGGGATGAACTGGCTAGCTGCTTAAAGCCTCCACTTTTCACAGGGTTATCCCGCCAAAGGCATATGTTGATTATCAGTCACTCAACTGGACCTATACTCACAATGGTCTGACAGTGGTTGAGCTTATACTTTTTAAAACTGCATGACTGTTGGAAGAGCCCAAAGCAAGGTCAGCAGTTCAAAATGTGATTTGTCTACATTCAGACAAACACAACTGTATTCTTTATCACAGCATTAAGGCACAACACCTCCAACAATTGTCACTTCTAACTACGTTTACTTCTTAGGTTTTTATCATTGTGTTTCCTTTTGAAGGTGGCAGCATACTAAATTAACCTAAACCTATGATTAGTATGTTTTTAATTGATCACCAGCCATGCCTTTTGCTCTCCACTGTCTTTTAAAGCAACAGCATGAGTGGTGTATTAGGACTATTTTTATTCTTTGATGAATGGTGGTTGCAAACATCTGGTTGCTAATCAGACTTTTAGTTCAAATTACATTATTATTATTTCAGATTGCACAATTATAGAGGCAAAAATTCTGGCTGTGACTTGGACAGGGAATATGATAGACTACATGATGGTACCTGACAAATCACAGCCTGCCCTCTTTACAGCTTGTGTCTAAAGTGACGTGTATAATGGGTTCTATATCCTTCAAGGAGAACCTGAGGTAAAAATGAGCTAGCCCTCATAGGCTATGTCATCAGGCTGACTGTGATTGTTAACTTAGGGATTTAACGAATGTGATTCAGTCCTGTATGCCAAGGGTTACTAATGACGTTTCTTCACCATGTTTGCTGTGAACAAAAGAGTGATTTATGCTCCTGTTGCTCAATGTTGCCCCATCACTTAGAAGTAGAAAACACTCTGAAATGTTTGGCTTTGTGTTGGGACATTGTGAGGGCTCCCAGATGCAGCATTGGCCATTTACTATGATGTACTATATTAGATCAAATGCCCTACAGTAGCTGTGTTGGGCTATTATCAAGCTTAAACCTCGTAGTCTGGACCATGAATTAGTCACCTGTTTCAGACATTTTCAGGCAGGTGAGACATTGAAGCTGCCATCTAACATTCAGTCTTAACTGCCCTTAGCCACTGGCCAACATTCTGGTTTTGTGGCACCAGGGCTCATTTTACCCCATGCAGACCAGCAGCATTCTGAAAGTAGTTCCAGCATCAGACAATTAAGCCGGTGTTCATTGGTTTCCTTTATGCTATTTAAGTTAAGCTCTACTGGGAACTGTGGGAATTGTACAATGTACTTAACAAAGCTGCCAGTACCTGCAGAACTTTATAATTACTGCAGGGCAAGCATCTCACCTTTTTTTTCATTTTTACTGTGTATTATTCAACTTGCTAGATTAATTATATTAAAATAAAACACTTAGGATTTTTTAATGCTCAGAAGTTTTATTAATTCTTAGCCTGGCTTATGTTTTGTTTCAGAGTCATTCTCAAAAGAATTATGCAAATTGAACATTCTGCCATGACCATTATATAAAAAAACTTTTTACAATATTTTAATCCATAATATTAATGAGCATTTAACAAAAAGGCTAGACAGACTTCCCCTTGTTTCTACCACACGTCAAATTGCCCAAACCCCTCTTGAATGTTTATGCAGTATAGACAATATTTACCACAAGAGCAACAAATCAGACTTCATTTATGCAAAACATTTCACAGGGATATAGAGCTGCCAAGCCAGAAAATTTAGTGTTCGGCACATTAATTATAGCATTAGTCATATCCATGTCTTGCTGCTTCAGCACTCTTATTGGGACTGTAGCTGGCTAGTGAAAGACAGCTTTAAATTTCATTACTTCATAACAAGAGCTAAGCTCTCACCAGGCCAATGACTCATGTGTGTTTGAAAATAAATGTGTGCATGTAGTCATTTCTTGTGCATGCATGAGCATGTGTGTTTCAGTTACCTGGGTACCTGTGCCTGGTTGGTTCTCTATGTACACCATTCACATTTTTTGTGTGCAGCATGAGGGGAGCCAGCCAAGCAAAGCAATGAACTACCCTGCTTGTTATCAGTTGGATAAGAGGAGGACAGAGTGAGCAGACGGGACTGGTGAGAGGGTGAAGAGGTGAGTGTAGGCATGAGCAGAGTTTGAGAAAAATGCCAAAGAAGGGCACGGGTGACTGGAGAGACAGAAAGAGAAAGGATGGAGTGCAGCAGGCAAGGACAAATGGTTGGGAGAGAGAAGAGAGGCTGACAGAGTGACACTTAAATCTGTGCTGAGAGCAGAAAGAGACACTACGACAGGATTGATGTAGATGAAGATGAAGAGAAATGTGTAGAAGATAAGTGGAGGATAACGCATAAAATGGGTTGCAGGAGATCTTTTTGTCAGAAAGAACTGTTATTAGCTCCCTGAAATATTAGTTAATACACGGACACATTATTTTTTTTTTTTATCTATGCAGCCTACTGCAGATATAAAATATGTTCCTGTTGCTAAGGCAGCTTCTCATCCACATGTCCATGTGAATACAAATACTCATAATACTGCAAATTTGAAGAGAATGCAAAATTAACCTATTTGAATCTCCCCGATGTTCTAATTCCTGTGGGCACCCTGCTTATAAAGTACTTACAAGGGAAGGAGATAAATTGACGACATGCAGAGCAGCAAGGGCTCTCTAATACTTTAGGTTGAAAAAACAATCTGTGGGCAGAAATTGGCAAAAGCATGCGTTTGCCTTTCACCAATCATGTAAAGACATGACATAAACATGCACACTCACTAATACATATATTAATTTGAAGGCAAATACTGCAAAACCATATTTGTCTTTCAAATGAAGTTTGTGTTGCCTGGTTTTTGTTTTGATATTTTGGCCTGAACCCATTCAGTCCAACAGTCATGGTGAGTTGCAAAGCATATCGGGCCATTTCACAGTAACAAATAAACCATTTGCTCAAAGCTCATTGCCATGCCCCTGTCATAGATAAGCTAACCTGTAAATGGACACACACATAGACATTGATAAGAAAGGATATTTTTGTAAGAAGCTGAAGAAGAATACCCTGTTTACCACCAAGCTGAGTTGATGCCATTAAAAATGAACTTTAAAAGACCCTGCTCTTGTGGTTCTCCTTGTCTTTGTTGTTTTAGTCATTGCAAAACATCATCTTATCTTTAACTTCTTCCACAACCTCCTGCTCCATCTGCACCTTCCTCTTCCCTGACATCTGTCCCCCACTTCTTTTCTCTCTCCCACATCTCCTTCCATTTCCTTTTCACCATGACTGAGTTTTATACCTACAGGCTGAGTTACTGAAAACTTTGAGGCATTAGAGTCAATCCTTTGGGCCAGATACCCACCAGGATGTGTTTACTCGAAATGGGTTTTAATGAGGTCTCAGTGGAAACATTTCATCTGGTGGTTGCATCTAAATCGCACCCAGCATTTCACTTAACATTAGGTAGCACTTTCTTTTTGATGATGTTAGTTATTATTCTACATGCTTTTAGTTTCTATAACACATGGCTGTGATCAGTGACCTGCTGCCTGTGCTTTCTTGTAAAACTGACTGTTGAGGGCTTTTTGTGTGATCTCTTACCCAGAAAGCAAAAGCTCATCTGGGCCAGTCTAGATGAGGAGAAAGGCCTAGAGTTCTTTTTACTGAAGGTTGTGAACCTTACTTTGCTCCTCCAACTAAAACATGCACATAACTATAACCTCTTAACTATATAGGGATATGTTAGTGATATTTCTGACATTCTTGCACACTCTTCATCTCCTTACAGACACTGCAGAATGCCTCCTTGTGCACATCTTCATTATACACTCAGTCTTTCTTTCTTCCTTTCTTTTCAATATACAAGCCTGCACAAACACATAAAGACTCTACAGTATCTAACAGCAGCCAGCGTGTTCTCAGAAAGTAAATCTTACTGTCTCTATCAGCCGATGTATATCAGGTCTACACCAACCTCATTCATCTCTATTATCAGTGATTACCACCAATGAGTGCTTTTAGCCGCTCCTGATTTTAATCTGCACTAAAAGATTTCTATCAGACACTACAGTAACCACTGATATGAACAATAATATTTACATCATATATATTTGTCTATAGATTCATAGCTGGAGCAAGAAGATGACAGACTGAGTGTGTGATGATATTATCTAGGTGGGATTTTTGTTCCTGTGAGAACTTGCCGGTGACTTAACTGTGAATGTTTGAAGTACCTTTTTATGCAACGTTCTCATTAGCATCCCAGTTATTTCACTGTTAAAACAAATTCCTAACAAATATAATAATGCAAATCTATTCTGAAACTAACTAAAGCTCAAGCATGCAGGAGTTTTATATAAGCAGGAGCAATGGCATCTAATGCTTAAGGAAAAAGCTTGTTATGCATGACAGCCAAGGATGATAGATTGTCACCTTTTAGAGGAAGAGGTGGATATTCACACTTCCTGGTGAAATGCTCCCTCCAGTCACCTCATAGCATTGCACACATGCAAATTATTCAATAGACAGGTTTTGCACATACAGTCAGGGAAAAAATTATTTGAACCCCAGCTGATTTTGTAAGTTTGCCCACTAACAAAGAAATGATCAGTCTACAACTTCAATGGTAGGTTTATTTGAACAGTGAGAAACACAACAATAACAAAAAAATCCAGAAAAATGCATTACAAAAAAAGTTATACATTAATTTGCATTTTCATGAATGAAATAAGTATTTGATCCCTTTGCAAAACATGCTTTAGTACTTGGTGGCAAAACCTTTGTTGGCAATCACAGAGGTCAGACGTTTCTTGTAGTTGGCCACAAGGTTTGCACACATCTCAGGGGGGATTTTGACCTGCTCCTCTTTGCAGATCCTCTCCAAGTCATTAATGTTTCGTGGCTGATGTTTGGCAAATCAAAACTTCCGCTCCCTCCACAGATTTTCTATGGGATTAAGGTCTGGAGACTGACTAGGCCACTCCATGACCTTAATATGCTTCTTCTTGAGCCAATCCTTTGTTGCCTTGGCCGTGTGTTTTGGATCATTGTCATGCTGGAATACCCAACCACGACCCATTTTCAAAGCCCTGACTGAGGGAAGGAGGTTCTCACCCAACATTTGACGGTACATGGCCCCATCCATCCTCCCTTTGATGCGGTGCAATTGTCCTGTCCCCTTGGCAGAAAAACACCCCCAAAGCATAATGTTTCCACCTCCATATGTGACGGTGGGGACAGTGTTTTTGGAGTCATAGGCAGCATTCCTCCTC
>NW_018128388.1:99643-132886 GCF_001952655.1 Monopterus albus
GGGATCAAATACTTATTTCATTCATGAAAATGCAAATTAATGTATAACTTCTTTTGTAATGCATTTTTCTGGATTTTTTTGTTATTGTCGTGTCTCTCACTGTTCACATAAACCTAGCATTGAAATTGTAGACTGATCATTTCTTTGTTAGTGGGCAAACTTACAAAATCAGCTGGGGTTCAAATAATTTTTTCCCTGTATTCTGAAACATGGGATTTTCTTAGGTTTCATCAGGTTGTTACTATGCTCGTGTCAAGTCAATTCATTTTATTATTATTCATTATATCAGAAAAAATTGATGTGGTAGAAAAAAAAGGAGGTCACCAACAAATAATATGAGGAAACTGAAATTTAAAAAAAGAGGGGGAGGTATTTGTGTGTGCTGTAAATCGGTAGGTTAAGAGAAGCTGTCTATGTCCACTAGTGACAACAACCGAAAAACCTGCATGTAAGTTATTTTTTGTTGAGATAAAGGAGGTGTCAAGAACTCTATGACCAAAGAGGATATGCTACCACAAACACACATGCACACCAACACACACAACAACAGCAATGACAGCAACAGCACATAGGTATGCATTTAATCATTTAACTTACTCTAGAACAATTGTATTGACTGTTAGTGTGCTTGCATTTCATTGTCACCTTTAGCCATTAGAGCTTTACAAATGGTCTGTATGTTTGATTACAGTTACTATTCTCACTGTATGTACCCATTATTATTATAACTGTGATATAAGTCAGCATATGAATAAAGGACACACTGTTCTTTTATCCTTTTCACCAGCACCTAGTGACAGATATAAACCACCACACACATAATTACAGTATATACACACAGATGTTTAGACATAAGTCAGGATCTCTTAGAGGCTTTAACTGGTTCCACAGACAAGTTTACTAGTTTTTAAAGGAGTATGATATTTTTAGCCATCTCTGTCAGCGGTGAGTGAATCTGCACAGGCACATGCACAAGTAGAGACAGTAATGCACTGAGCAACGGGTTCACGAGTTAACAACCATTAACTCACACTCATAAACACAAGAAGGGAGGGAGGAGATGCAATGCAGTTTAACCTCCATTCATCACAAAGACAAATAATGACTGGCCTCCCACCCAACAAATGGCCGCAGCAGATGGACTGAATAAAGTGACATAATAGTTATACAAACAGCAGGCCCCCTCGAGTTTCAGAGCAGGCAACAGAACCTGCTCTTCATCCGGAGGCCCTAGGAATGCTGCCCCACAACCCAGCAGAAAATAAACCAAAACTTCTGACTCGGTGACCAGCAAACACCTTCATCTCCTGCACTTAACCAGAACACTGATCCTGCAACCTTTGACCCCTCAAGTCCCTTCACAGTCAAGAGCCCAGAATGTCCGGTTTGTATATGTGTGTATATGTAATAACATGCCTGTTTTGGTTACACTTTTATTCCACTGTTCTTAAGCCAATAAGTCTATCCACAACATAACTTCAAAATATTTGAGTATTGAAATTTGAACTTTTAAGTAGGACCAACAATAATAAGAGGTGGGCTGCATTTACATTTACCATACAGTATAAACTACTCAAATATAGCCCACATACCGTATGTGAGTAATTGTGCACTGCCTGATGTGATGCAACAGTGCTATCTTCTGTCCAGAAGAAAAACTGCAAGACTGCAGCAAGTTGATCCGCTGTCAATGTGGTCCCCTTTTTCTTTTCTTCTCTTATCCATCTTATGTTAATAACCTGCTGATTCACCTGAATCAATAAACTCTTTCTTCTGATCAATAACTTTTGTGCATGTATGTTTTTAAGTTGGCTGAAAACCCACCTACATATAGCATTTACCAAGGCAGTGAGCCTGAATTTTCTGTTGAACAATATATATAAAAAAAGCCTCTTTCAGCCCACACCTTCTCTCCTCCCTCTACTTTCTTTTTTCCCACTGCTTTATCCTCACCTGGCACACTCCTCTAATCCTTCCCCTTTGTTGTGCTTCAGCCAAGCTCACACCTTCTTTGTGTAATTGCTTGCTTGTTCGCCTATATTTTTTCACTCACACTTCTTTTATCACTGCTTTGTTTTTTCTCCCCTGTCTTTTCCATGTATCCTCCCACCCTCTGTGCTTCTCAGTTTTTGTGTCTCCTCACTCCTCTCATGACATCTCCCTCCGCCTCACTCTGCCTCTGTCTGACGTCATAGTAACCGCAGTGTAAGATTCAGGGCTTGCTTGACAGTGCACATCATTCTATCAGAAATGACAAAGACAGCCAGATAGATGAATACAAGAGGAGGTGGAGGAGGGGAAAGAGGTGGCAGAGAGAGCCTGAACCAAACCTACATCACTGTGAAATGCAGGGTGGATACACCATTAAGGCTCTTTGGCCAGCAAGCTGTGGGCAAGGTCGGTGTAAGCTGCAGCATTTTTAATGATGTGACTCACTGTGGCATGGTGCAGCAAACTGAGCATGCAAGCAATGACCAAGGATTAGAAACAGAACAGTACCATACTGATGTGTCAGAGGGCACAGACAGATGGGAAGGGGTTTAGACAACATCTGCTTTCATGTACAGTGTATGCATGCACCTACACACAGAGACAGGAGAACAGCTGATTATTTGGTTCTAATGTACATTTAGCCTGACTTACACTAAACTAATGTGATGCAACACAGAGTGCTTTCCCTTACGGCCAGCTGGTATAGCACTTGAGTACAAATCTGCATATAATATCTGACGTGTGTGTTTGTATGTGTGAGTGTGTGTGAGGGCTGGTTAGTGTGTGGAAGTGGAAGATGGAGGCTTGTGGGTGCTGCCATAAAGAAAACATAATATACAACACGCTATAAAGTCTTCATTTCAGTGGCTGAGCCATAACAAGCATAACAATGTGAAGAAGCTTCACTGCACTAGAGACATCTTGTGGAGCAGCAGTGTAAAAGCAATTTGTTGTAAAATCATTCATAAGTAAAACAATTTTACACAAAGTTCAAAGTTTGAGTCATAGAACCAAATGAGTGACAGTGTGTGTATTAGCTCCAGCTGAAAAATATAAGCAAGCATGCCACTAAGCTAACACTTTTTAGTGGCCTAACACCAGATAAGTTTTTTAACCATAGAGTATGTGCCTTAAAACTGTTCCATGAAATATTGAAGACCATAGTTTTTCACACAAGCTAAAGCTTTTTCCTCTTATTGCCAGTTTGTTAAGGACATATCTTTATGAAAACTCATGACTCAAATGGTTTAACTTGTCATTCAAAATGTCAAATAAATGCAATCAACAATCATCAGAATGGACTCAGACTTCCATGGCTGGGGTGGGCATAGTGTCTGATATTGATCCTGATTTCATGTCACATTATAATTAATACTGTAGTAACTTGTGGCTGGTTAATGTTTGTGCTGGGATATATATGAGGCAAGGAATGGGAAAATGAATAAATTATTTTATGCACATATTGTATTTCTTATAAACAATTATGAACAATAAGATATTAACCTATAACAAAAGTTACAAATTATTTATGACAACATGCAAGGAGATCCATGCCTAGTTCAAAGTCAAGTGTTTATTGTCATATGCACAGTGAGGAAACATGTTTCCCTGTACAATGAAATTTTTACTTTGCCGTCCACACGAATGCCACACAATATAAGTGAAACATAACGCAGATACATAGGTAACACTAAATCTAAATCTCAAAATCTATGGCAAGTAAAACAGCCGATGAAAGAAGCACAATGAAAAATACAACAAGAACACAATATAAAACAGCCAATGAAGGAAGCATAATGAAGAATACAGCAAAAACACAATATACTGAAGAGAGAATGTATGCTACATCGGAGCAATGTGATGATGAGTATATAGGAAAGAGAGAGAGAGGGAGAGAGAAAGTGAGAAAGAGAGTTAATCCTCTCCTTCCTCAGGAGCCTATAGGAAAGAGAGAGAGAGGGAGAGTGAGAGAGAAAGTGAGAAAGAGAGTTAATGAATGGAAAAAAAACATGTCGTGCGCCTACGTCAGCTATCCCTATGCGGAAGGATACCTTCACTGAGAAGTGTAGTTCCGGGATCAGGAACTATTTCTCAGATTGAAAAGGGAAAACCTTAAATGGTGTAGGGATACGACGGAACTATACGGCTTAAGCAGGTGCCAAACAACAGGGAGATCTCAAGCACAAAACGAATGATGGTCTAGCATATGGTATTTTCCAGTTTCCACCGAACGAAGACACGTCCTCCACAAACCTTAATTCTGTGCTTTCACTAGAATAATGTCACGGTAAGTTATGCGAGCAGGCTATTGCATGTGTTAGCTAAAATCTAAAGGATAACGTTAGCATGTATAGCTCACAGCTGACAACTCTAACTGAATAACGTTACATTGGTCGCTGAGAAACATGTTAGGAGTTTTAATAATTCTTAAACGTATCTCATTGTTACACGGGACGTTTTTATGTTTTAAGCATATACATTAATATAACGTTAAATGCAGTCGGCCAAACATGTTTGCTTTTGAAAGATTGAATAACGTTATTGCTAATTTTCTAATGTTGCTCTGTTCACTGCACGTGACGTCAGCTGGGGTTTGACGTAACGTTAATTTAGTTAATGTTGAACATTAACGATGACGTTTTATTTTCTGTATGATCGTGACATGCAATGGATGCACTCTTACGTGCAAGTAGTCAGAGTACTTTAACTTCGATTGATATTTTGCTTCAGGTGTCGATATGAACAACTGGGCATAACGTTAGCATTTCAGCATAACTTTATGATCTTTGTCTGGTTTAAAAACCTGAATTACTGACTAATATGTACTGTTATGCTGTGTGTTCTCTTACTATAATACCAAATCATGTTGAGTCACTTGTTGCTGTTTGTAAATTTGTTTTATGGCTTGTTGCAAATAAATCTTCAGTGCTGTAGACAGCTCAGCTTGAAACCAGAATGACAGTAACTGCAACATGCACAAACTGAATTATAATAAGAACTTTTCTCTGCTATTGTTTAAAGTAGTGTTTTTGCTTTGTAGTCAAATGCATACACATTTTGTCTGTGGAGCAGGATGTTGCTCTTTGCTTTATTATAGTAGGGTGTTGACCACTGTGTGTAAACACAGGTGAGCTCAGCCCAACCCGAACAGATCTTGTATTCTGAGTAAAATGGAAGGTCTCCCTGTTATAGGCCGAGCCAAGCCCTCTAATAAATCACCAGAAATAGTTTGGTTTCATGATGGTGTTTCTGGGAGTTTCTTTCTTGGAAGCACGTGACCATAAGGGGATTATAATTTCAGAGAATTTGCTTTCACACTATTGACAACAGGAACTATAATCAATGGAGGTAGGGTTTTACTGTGCCAACTAAAAGCAATTCATTGTCTTAACTGATGCTTTGTTGCCCGGTATACACATTTAATTTGTAGGCTACTCATTAAAATTGCAGTTTCTAATCTGGATTATATGATGATGTACTGTATACTGTCCACAGTCAAAGACATTTTTAACAAACTAAATTTGTATATCTAAAAAGAGGGAAACTCTGCTCAGTGTGGAGTTTATGCTTATCATAAAACGCTATTGTCATTGTTAAGCTGCAGATTGTTTTTTGTACAATCGTTTGGTGTACAAAATGTCAGCAAAGTTTAAAAAAAGAAATTCCCATCAATATTTCACAGAGCCCATGGCGACGGCTTCACTTGACTTGTTGTCAAACCACCAGTCAGCAACACACTATTGTACAGTTACATGACAAGCTGGTGCTGTTGGGCATTTTTGTTTAAAAATCGACTTGATCAGTGAACTGATTAATTGACTTATCATTCCAGGTTTTACTTGCTTGTTTTTGCTACAGAATTCTGCAGTTAACAAGATTATCAATATGTGCAAGAGTTGGCAGGAGGGCTTCTGTCATGTTGGTTTTCTTGGCAGGTGATTAAATGGTTTCTTGTGAGGTAGTAGCTCCAAAATCCCAGTATTCCCTTGAGCTAAACATGGTGTAAGCCTGAACGTACTTGGCCATCCTCCAAACCTCAAATTGATTTTTCATCTTTCTTAAGTCCTAAATCCCTCTTCAGATGGTTCAAGGCAGTGGAAGAGCTGAGAGACTTTTTAGGAATCTTCTGAAGTGTTATTCCCATGGAGTGGCCTATCATTGCAGAAAGTTAAAGAACATAATGATATCTTACTTGTTATTAGCATTCCAAATTCTCCCCCCCTTTTCTAAGGCTTTACTACTGTAGGTGCTTTGTCTCTGATTTAAACATGTTATTTACAATCCAGTAATCAAGGGATTATTCCAGTGATTATTCTGTTTGTTCTAAGTATCTATGGATAGCAGTGCATCTGCTTTTTTGGTACCAACTTGCAGCTTTAATATGTGTTGATATGTAGCACATGTTTTGAAAACTGTACCAATCTGTGGTCATGCAAGTGTGTAGAGCAGCCTTTAAGATAACAGTCTCACTTGAAATTGTGTTAAGTGTAAGTTGAATGAAGGCTGTGTAGGTATCATGTCAACTGAAATTTAGCTAGAATAGTGACAAAGTGTCATTCATTTATCAGCTGACTTGATTCATTATTTTTAGACCACATCATAATTTATTTCATTACTGTCCTGATGACCAGCTTTATATTTTCGACAGTTTTCTATAGGGGTTGTCTTACAATAAAACAGGTTTTTAAATGAGATGGCACAATAAAAACATACTATCAATAGAAGTCTGTGTGTGCATTACACGCCCTTTGTTTTGACGTAATTATAAAATTATTGATCTGTTGTTTATTGGCCATAAATCTTTATAGATTTAGTGTACAACAGAAGTTGATTTTGGGGCCTCTGTATTTGAAAGTTATTTTCAACAGCTGTACTGAGTGATGGTTTTTCAGAAAATTGTTATGATGTAGGTTTTGCTACAAAAATAAGATTAAATTGACATGTAAAAAGCCATTCACTAAAGAGACATGAATTTTTTTTTGTTGTCATCTGAAAGTATTCTCACAGAATGTCTGTTTTGCCTCAGGATCCCTACTATCTGCATGAAAACACAGTTAAACTAAACAATTAGCCTCTGGTAAGAAGTACAGCAGTCATGTGGCCATGGGAAGAGACACAAGATTATCTCTGGTTTTTTTTTCTCTCAGTATCTTTTCCTTGCTGACTTACTGCAGTTGTGAAGAACCTCTAAACTGATTAGTTTTTAGTAGTGCCAGAAGGAGGAGCATTGCTTTGTTGCAGTACTGCCCATGGACTGTCCACAATCCAAAAGTATTCCACCAACCTTTCATCTTCCTCTGGTTTTCCTTTCTATAGAGTGGCTCTCATCTGTTGACCTCCTTTCTCCAGAGTGACTGTGTCCTCTGCATATTGAAGCTATTCATTCTACTCACAACAATGTCAGGTATAGACTTGCATACATTTGGTGTTAAAAACTCATAATTTGATGAGGGGTATCTGTAGATTTGTTTCTGGTTATCAGCAAAACGTGTCTACTAATACTCACTTTGGAATACTGGAATATTATGAATGGTTTTGTTTCATATTATATTAAGCACAGGAATAAATGCCTTATTAGTTTGGATGTATATCAACAATTTGTCATTTTAGCCTGCTTTATTATTCTCTATTAGTATGTATCATATCTCCTGTTTTCCTAATTTATGGTTTGTTCTCTGTTTAGGTACCTACACACCAGCCCCTGGTGGGCCATTCTCTGCTCTCACCCCTAGTATGTGGCCCCAGGACATTTTGGCCAAGTACCATCAAGTGAGGATGTGATTTCATTTCTTGTCTTTATGCAAACCTTCATAATAAGTGTTTCTGTTGTTTTGATGACAATGTATTAAGAAAGAAAATAGTGACTGTTTTGGAAAGAGAGAAAAAGTGCATGTAAAATAAACTCACTGGCCACTTTCTTAGGTACACCTTTACAATTCAATGCAACACTTCTGCCTTAACATCTGTGTTAATGAAGCTCCGAATTTTTCAGTTTTTGGTGAAATGATCAAATTCAATTGTATGTTTTATTATTGAAGTCCTAGTTAAAGGTAACAATTGACTGTCATTAGAAAAGCTGCCGTGGCCATCTTCAGCAGTGTCACTTCTTTGAGATACGGACTAATGAAACGCACATTATATGTTTGTCTCTACAGAAAGACTCTACAGAGCAGTCTCAACTTCAGTATGATGAATTTGGCTTCAGAGTGGACACTGAAGGTGATGTGTTACTCACATGGACACAAGCAAACGTGTGCTCCTTACTCTATCCCCACTCCATTTTCCCATAAAATTCGTGAATCCCAGTCTTATACCAGAAATGGGAATCTTCATATCTGTGCACAGTGGCTACATTATGTATACAAATTTAATGCCAGAGTACTTTTTTTTTTTCTTGCTAATGGGGGTAAAATATGGATTTAACCGTTTTTAAGCATTAGTACTTTAGTTCAAGACCTGTTATAGAGTAGTGGTTCAGAAGACTCTTTTTCTGTGCTTAAATTGTTCAGTTTAAGACTTGACCAAACTAAATTAGTTGTCAGAGTGACATAACGCGCATCATTAATCTCACACTTTACCTTCATTTACCCCCTTACTACTTCATGTGCGCTTCATGTTCATTTGGTAAAAATGTCTTCCTTTTTGTTTCATGCCTCCATCATGCTTGGTTGCATTACAACTGTACTTGCAAACATTTTCCAGTGTTTCATTGTCCTCAATTCAAGAGGCTGGATAGGACTTGCTTATGTTAACATTATGATTGCAAAGACAAAACCTACCAAATCCTGACAAATTATTCTCTCTCAGATGGAGAACCCCGGTCCTGGCTAGGCACTGAAGGCTCACCCCAGCGTGAAGACCCCCAGCAGCGATTGCGCTGGCAAGCCCACCTGGAGTTCACCCACAACCACACAGTAGGTGACCTGACCTGGGAGCTCATTGATCCCGTCCTTCCACGCTGCGAGCGTCTGCGCTCTCTGGTGCTAGGGGGCATACCCCACAGCATGAGGCCACAGGTAAGCAGACTTGCAAACGAGTGATGTCAATTGTTTGTGACACTGACTAGAAGCGGGATGCATTTGGCTAAAATACTCTCCAAGATGGCCTTACTCTTTGATTTTAAAAAGTGAATTAAAATACAGTTAAGCCTGTGGTCAATAGTGTGTTACAATTTCCTTGAAGTATTATTTATATTTAGTCATTCTTTAAGGATAAAAAAAACAAGCATAAGAGCTTTAAAGACTATCTGTGTGTTAGCTCTGGATGCGCCTGTCTGGAGCACTGCAAAAGAAGAGGACCTCTGAGATCTCCTACAAAGAAATGATTAAGAACAGTTCCAATGATGACACCATCATAGCTAAACAGGTAAATCCAGAGCTACATATGTAAACAAACACAGTCCCATTGCAGTTATGCTGCCTTCTTGAGAACATGCCTCACTAATATTGGAAACAACTTCTTAAATGGAATTGAATCTTCATTGGTATAATGTAATGTCAAAGATAAAATATTAGTTTGTCATAGACTGCATAAATCCTGTACATCCTCAAAATGCAGAGGAAACTAATAATCTGCTTTAGACCTACAATATAAGTGCATGATGTCACTGTCACACTAAGCAGTAGTTTGCCCTGGTGCATTCACACTAGAGCCACTGTGCAATCGATTGCACAGTCAGATTTAGTAAGAAGTCAAGACCAACTTGAATTTGCTTTGTCATTCAGTAGTGGAGACAGGTAGTACTATGAGAAGAAGTCATTTATTTTCACACTACCATACATGGAGACAAACGGATTAGATCTCAGATAAGAGTGCTCATATTACATTATTACTGTTTTTATTTTTAATCTATAGCTCTTCCATTTCTTAATGTTCTTTGTAATCGTGATGTTGTTCCTTGTTCTTCTCTGTCTCAGATAGAGAAGGACCTGTTACGGACCATGCCAACCAACGCGTGTTTCAGTAGTCTGACCAGTGTTGGAGTTCCAAGGCTAAGACGGGTATTGAGAAGCCTGGCCTGGCTCTACCCAGACATTGGGTATTGTCAGGGTACTGGCATGGTGAGATATACAGTGCATAAAAATTTTTAATATCACCATAAACAACTACATTACACCAGCCACCTAACTCAGGATGCACAAAATGCATTCACACTTTGTTTCTAAATTGTTTACCTGTAATAGCACTGTCATCACCTGTACATCATCCTTGTATTTTGCTCTTTTCTTTACTCCTACCTTTGTCTTCTCTCTCCTCCCCTTTTCATTGTCTTCCCCACTCTGGTCTTGATACCCTCAGGTGGTTTCCTGCCTGCTGCTCTTTCTTGAGGAGGAGGATGCATTATGGATGATGTGTGCCCTGATTGAAGACCTCCTTCCTCCATCCTACTTCTCCTCCACTCTGCTGGGAGTCCAAACGGACCAGAGGGTTGTCCGCCAGCTTATTGTTCAATACCTCCCGGCCCTCGACCGCCTTTTGCAGGAACATGACATAGGTTAGAATGAAAAAGTAACAGTTATTGGGAAAGCTAGAGAGTGTGGTGCATGGAGACAGAGAGGCACGGCCATCCAATGAAAGTCAGATTATAAATTCTCTTATTTTAAAGAAAATATTAGTTGAGATTAACCTGAACCTGTCTAATTGTGTTGGTGAATTTCATCTTCTGACTTGGTTGGCATGTGGACTATAAACTGCCTATAGTATTTAATCCTTTTCTTTTTATATATCCAGAGTTGTCATTGATCACGCTGCACTGGTTCCTGACATCATTTGCCAGTGTGGTGGATATCCGTCTGCTCCTCAGGATCTGGGACCTGCTCTTCTACCAGGGCTCACTGGTGCTCTTCCAAGTCACACTGGGAATGCTCAAGCTCAAGGTATTGCACTGTATGCAGTCACCTATTTGCTTTTCTTTGTTAAATGACAATAGTGATAGCTTGTATTTGTCCAAAAGCAATAATATAGTGATTTGTGCCACAGACATTATATACTACAACAGCTAGAAACCATCCCAGGCAAACTGTTTACCAGCTACTCTTCACTATAAAAAAACTTTATCCAGCATGTTGAGTATTAATCCATGTGAAATGTACTTCCCAACCACAGGAGGAGGAACTCATCTCATCAGAGAACTCGGCTTCTATTTTTAATACTCTGTCAGACTTGCCTAGCCAGCTGAGAGATGGACCTGCAGTTCTTGGTGAGGCTATGAGGCTAGCAGGGTCACTGTCCCAGGAAACTTTGGAAGCCCACCGACACAAGCACCTAGCCTACATCCTAAATGAACAAGCGCAGATCAACAATGGAAACAACACAACACTCCACAACAACACCAATCTCAACAAGGTCAGTATGTCTACTCTGTTAGCAGGAAAAAAAAAAGTGCTGGCATACCAGTGATTTTTGTCAGAGACTAACAAAGTATTGTTCAGCTTGTGTTTTAGTTGTGCTAACTAGTTATGTTATTTGAACACATCGGGTCCATTCCAAATAAAATAAATAAAACAAATGCCATTCTCTGTATATGTTCAGGTGGTGAGGAGACAGTCCATGCGCAGAAAGTCCACCCTGACCTCTTTGCTGTTTGGGGAAGATGAGGCAGAGGCCCTAAAGTCCAAGAACATTAAGCAGACAGAGTTGGTGGCTGCCCTTCGAGAGGCCATAGCCCACATAGCAGAGCACTTCCACTGTTTGGACCCTTGTCACTCCAGCACTGTGAGTTCACACACTGCAGCACAGGAACAGTGTGGTTCATGTCTTGTTGTGGACTATGAATCCGCCAATATATGAAGAGCTTTAAGAGAGATGTATCTTCATTTGGTGGCATGTCAGACTAAAAGGTTTAGTGGTGGGTTTAAGGCTGTAAGACTGAATTGTAGCAATTAGTATAAATGGTTATTAAACTGACAGCACTCAGAGAATGTAAACTTCTGCCAAGGCAGCTCACTTTACTCATAATACCATTACATCTAAAAACATTATTCTCATGGTAGTTTGACCTTCACATTATGATTCTGTGACCACGGAAACCTGCCCCTGGCATTTGGACTCACATTGATATTATTATTATTATTTTGAAAGCTATTGAAGAAAAACAATATTTCAGTAATGGTGGCTTTCTTCAGGATTTAGCTCATTAACCTTTGAAGATGCATCAAATCTGCTAACATGTTTCTGAATCAGCAGAATTTCAGCTAGAAATTGATCTTAGTTACAAGTGTGTAGCTTTATTTATTTTTTTTGTTGAGTGACAGTAGCGAGTTTTCCATGAGCTCTATAAATTTGAACATTCTGCATTGGCAGATTGGGAATATTACTTGGATCCAGATCATACTTTGGAGTGTGGTAGATCTTATGTGAGCGTTATCTTGGAATTTTTGTCCAAGCATTGTAGACATCTCACACTGGTGAAGGGGAAAAAAAAACTCTGATCCGGATCAGCACCAAAATCTAATGTATTGTTCTGTACATACCCTACCTCTCCAAAAAATGTTATCACAACCCATTCATTATCTTTTGAATTATGCTGTGAACTAACCAACAAAAGTTGATTTGATTTATTCTTTCAAACATGCAAAACAGAACAAATGACAGCAACACACACATAGTTACACATATCCAACCAATGCTAATCCAAACTCAGTTTGCTTACACCTATTACATGTTTGAATGGAGTAGGAAGAAGTCAGACCTATCCAGTCCTACCCCATAACATCATATTATACAAAAAATTTCATGCATCATTGGCTGCAAGCAGTATCTCTACATAGGTAATTGCCTTCTTCACCAACAAGTAATACACAGAACACGATGACGATGAATTGGGCTTCAGAAAGTTGGTAAAAACACTACTTCCACCTCGGTGGAGGTAATAATTTCATATATTTTGATGTGACTTCTCCCATCTTGTCTCCTAAGAACCTGACTCCTGACTACTCCATGGAGAGCCACCAGCGGGATCATGAGAACTTCCTTGTTGTGTCCCGCAACCGGCGACGACGGGCGAAGGCTCTGCTGGACTTTGAGCGACACGATGACGATGAATTGGGCTTCAGAAAAAATGACATCATCACGGTCAGTCGTGATTTATACAGACACACAAGCAAAACATTACTTCTTGTTTTAAATCACTGTACATAATCCCTCCATCTTTGATTCTTCTTCTGGTTCACTGTGTTTTTAATCTCCCTCAGATCATCTCACAGAAGGATGAACACTGTTGGGTTGGAGAGCTCAATGGACTGAGGGGTTTGTGCTTTTCTTATGCATCAACACTCACTCTTGCCATAATTGATTTGTCAGTGGTCTGTTTCACAGTATATACTATGGTTTGACCTGTTACAGGTTGGTTTCCAGCAAAATTTGTGGAGATCCTAGATGAAAGAAGCAAAGAGGTATGGATGTAGTCGTGTTAATTGTTTAATAAGGTAAACTTCTTTGCTTAATAGTAAAAAGTAATTGCCTGGTTTGCATAGCACATGTTGCTTAGAATGTTCAATCCATGTTCAGTTTTTATATTCACCTTCTAGCATCATGAATGTTAATTCATAGAATGTCCTTCACATTGGCCGGTGCTCTTCTGTCTGCTCCCAGTACTCATTAGCAGGTGATGATTCTGTGACAGAGGCAGTGACAGACCTGGCCAGAGGCACATTGTGCCCAGCACTGAAGGCCATCTTTCAGCATGGTCTCAAGAAACCATCTATACTGGGAGGGCCCTGTCACCCTTGGTTATTCATAGAGGAGGTGGGAGAGCTTTGTTTAAAATCTATTTTTATTCCCTAATGGCATATTTTGCACACATTTTTGTATAAAATTCAGCATATCTGTCCTCGGGTTGTCTCTCAGGCAGCCAGTAGAGAAGTTGAAAGAGACTTCAACTCTGTCTACTCCAGACTGGTGCTGTGTAAAACCTACAGGTAAAACACAGACATACACACTGATGGTGGTTTTCTTTTGTTCTGTCAAACTGTATATTTACCCCAACATTTAATACGTGTATGAGGTATTGCAAAACTTCTCCAGGTGTGGTCAGTTTACGCTTGGCTCCCATTTGCTATGGTTGGGAAATCATTGACTGTACAAACAGTGGATAGGCTCAGAGTTCCAAGGAGCGAAGCCACCAAAACTCGATCAGCTGGTGGCTGGTTGCAGTATAAGTCATAAATCCTGCCTCCTCCATGTTAGCAGATGGGACATGAGCCACACTAAAAACTCAAAGTACAAATCAAATACATTTTGCCCAGAAGTCAGTTCTGTGGTTTTGGTAGATATTATCACGCTGATATGTGTACGAGTGGTCATTTTTCTGGCAAGTTTGTTTTTAATGAGTCAGTTGATGTTCTAAAAAAAAAGGTGCATTTCAGTTGATTTTGACTGGTGGTCCGATGCTGTCACTCCACTCCTGGTCATTACTGCAAAGAATCTGGTTGCAAAAAAAAGCAAGATGGCCCAGAAGTCAGTTCTGTGGTTTTGGTAGATATTATCACGCTGATATGTGTACGAGTGGTCATTTTTCTGGCAAGTTTGTTTTTAATGAGTCAGTTGATGTTCTAAAAAAAAAGGTGCATTTCAGTTGATTTTGACTGGTGGTCCGATGCTGTCACTCCACTCCTGGTCATTACTGCAAAGAATCTGGTTGCAAAAAAAAGCAAGATGGTAGCCACTGTTCATTCATGATATTTTGGCTTCATTTTTGCATAGCGGAGGGGAGTGGTGACACCATGTCCATCATATAGATGTCAATGTGGGAAACGAGATTTTTAAAAAAAATTTTTTTTTAACTTCGGTTAAGGACATAAATAGCAGACTGGCCTTTGTCTGCATGCACAGTAAAATCCTGTGTTTTGGCCTGGGATGAGACATCGACTCTTAAAGGATAAAGCCAACATTTTTAAATGTTTTTACTATTGTCCATATATAAAGCCAAGAGTCAGCTACATGTGTGTTCTCTGCCCTGTGTGTCGACACAGTGTGTAGCTGGAAGAGTTAGCAAAGTAGTGTGTACAGAGCAGATATGACGTGCACACACACTGGACTCTTTTACACTTAAAGTGTAGAAAGTGATAGCTTGGAACTCTTTTTGAAAAAAGATAGACGAGAGGATGAAACATGAAGTAGAGCAGTGTGGCTCACTGGTGTGTTTTTAACAGTTTTTGGACAACAGTGGAGTCTCAGCACAGACGAATAAGCTAAACCAGGTTCTGGATTTACATGCAACATGGGGAGTGCACAGATTCATTGTTGGTTTTAGTCACTGTATTGGATGTTTTGAAAATCACAAAAACACAGCAAATCACTGGCTGGTCTTTATTCTTCAGTTTACACATCAGAGATTTTCTCTGTTCAGCATTGTAAAGAAATGACTCATTGTCTTTGACATTTACCAGGTTGGATGAAGATGGGAAAGTACTAACACCAGAGGAGCTGCTCTACAGAGTGAGTGACTATTTTATCAGTATGTGTGTGTATAAAATACCATTTTAAAACGTATTTAAACGCTTCCAACAAGAAGTAATGTTTTTTGAAAGTAATGTCTGTCTGGAGAGACCTAACTATGTCAGTAGAAAGTGCATGAGCACCCCCTTTCTGCTCTTCCTAGGCAGTGCAATCAGTCAACATGAGCCATGACTCTGCACACGTTCAGATGGACGTCAAGTTTAGGTCTCTTGTCTGCATTGGTCTCAAGTGAGTTTTCTGGGCTGATACACACAGAATTTAAGTCCTCACAGTCATTCTCTACATGGAACCAGGGAGTAGAGGCTTACAAATCAGAATGTAAATTATGAAAATAAAAGCCTGCTGCACACAGTCGATCTGTTTGGTTCATAATGTGTCTGTCCCTCCAGTGAGCAAGTGTTGCACCTGTGGTTGGAGGTGTTGTGTTCCAGCATAGCTGCTGTAGAGAAATGGTATCATCCATGGTCGTTCCTTCGCAGTCCTGGATGGGTACAGATAAAGTGTGAGCTCAGGTAAGAAACACATGCCTGTAAAACTGCAGTCTCTCTTGATTCTAGCTGTTTCTGTCTAGCTCAGCCAGTGTACGTTTTGAAATGGTTCAGTATGGAAATTTTGACCAAACAAATCAACAGTGAATAGGCTTTGGCAATATTAAACTTACCGTGTGTTACATTTTCTACACATTATTCTTTCATGTTAAACTATCAGCAAATGTATAAAAATGAGTTAAGCAACAGACCAAAAATAAATAAAAGTGGAATTTATGGATCTATATAGACACATGATCTGACCAGCCTCTTGTTATTTCTTCAGGGTCCTATCACAATTTGCCTTTAGTCTTTCCCAAGACTGTGAACTGCCTGACAAGAAACAGGTGAGCAAAGCAGATCACCACAGCATCCTCATGGATGTGCTGGTTCAGCATCACCTCATTAGTTGTGATCGCTAGGTAAAATCATGTATGAGGCCGTAGATGCTATAGTATAATAATTAGTTATGCTAGTTTACTTACTTGCTGATTTTAGATGCCCAGTCAAACAAATCATCTCTCTAGTTTGTTACATATTTTTCGTTTCTGTAATAGTATTGTATATATTTTGCATCTTTGTGCCCCTTTCTGACATTAAGCAGTGCATCAGATGCACTGCTAATATAGTGTTGGTTTTGTCCTTGGGTAAAAGCTTTTCCACATTTTCTTTCTTTTTCAGGAGAAGGAGCAGAGACCGCTGAAGGAAGGGGTGCAGGACATGTTGGTGAAGCATCACCTCTTCAGCTGGGACATTGATGGCTAGAGACGCAGCATAACCCAACTGTCCTGTGTGCCTGTATATATATTTGACCTCGTCACCCATTTCTTGCAGACTGCCAGTCATAAGACACCCTTGTCTGCAACAGTAAGTGACCACAGACCCTATCTGTCACCTCGCCTTTCAGCATCCAACAGTGAAATCCTAATAATGATAAAGGCTGAGTGGCTTCTATGTGCTGAAGCATGTGTGCATTAAGATGCATACTTTAGTTTTATTCAGCTCCAGTATAAGAGGTTAAATGTCATGGCTAAATCTATATAAAGCTATACTGTAGTACAGAATAATCTGTACCCGATGGACTGAAACACTTAAGAAATACTTAAGTACTGACTGGCTGTTCAGCTTTTTATAGCTGAGTGAGACCAACAGTCTATTTTCTTGCATCTCTTATGTGTCTACATCAAAGCGGTAACCAGGTGATCAGCACGACAAGCACTGGGCTTTTCAACATTGTCCAAAGTTCCACATTACCCTGTAAATTCCCAAATATTAAGACCAAAACAGAACATTCCTAAACTGAATCTGTAAATCTACAAATTATTTTTGAGAGGAATGCTACTTATCTCAATACCATGAATTACACAAAATATTTAATTAAATACTAATGTTGCACATGCCAAGCAAAGCCTTTTCAATTTGTGAACCAAGACTATGGGTATGTGCTACCTTAACAATGGTAGTGAACAGTGTATGACATGATGTAAATGAAGCAGATAAATACTTTTGTGTTACAATCTACAGTAAATAAATGTTGCATAAACATGTATGATCTGTCGACTTTTATCGGTCTTCCAAACTGAACTCTAGCTCTGACTTAAAGCTGCACATACATTAGAACACAGGGTTGCCAATTTGTATATTATTCAAACTCTGTTGCTCATTCATGACAATGGTGGCTTTGAAGTGGGGACCTGATGGGGTTGATATGTGAACTAAACTTATTGTGTGATACACAGGAAGTTAAACTTTATTTCACTTGTCACGTAGTTAGTTTGTTGAGACTTACTGCATACAACAACAATGTTGTATTGTTTGGTTTTCCTGCCAAAACGATTCAAACTTGCTGGTGAACAAAAAACCTTCCAGTGGTTCCTTCTTTCCTCCTGTAATATATGGAACTAATAAAACACAACACTCCTGGCCTTAGTTTACAAACACAAGTTGCCATATATTTGATGAAAAGAACATGATCAATATCTTTTCCTGGTGAGTTACTCAAACCTAAAACCTTTTTCACTACAACAAATAGATTACATGGATTTAATTTTCTTTTTTTTTTTTTTTAAGCAGCAAATTGTTTAAAATGTCACATCATGTTATCAGCAACATGGGGGACTAGAGTTACATGTAGCACTGAAAGAACCACCTGTTGAGACTGATGAGATCATGAGCTGTATTTATACATGGATGATTGACGGAGAAAGCGTGATAGATACTATTGAATCTAAGAGTGCGGGGGTGGAAAGATGTAGAGTGTAAAAGTGTAAGTGGAAAGATCAAAAGTCAACGCTCTGCATTTAAACTCGATGAAGTAGTTATGTCCTTATTTTCCATATCCAGACTTTGAGATCATTACCTGCCCTCTGCTACATTCATTTGTGGTTTGCATACATTTTGTACAATGTCTTTCCAATCAGAGAATAACATCTAATTTTCATATGCAGTATAAATGGTACAGAACTGAATAATAGATCTGGTTTTCATTGCAAATGTACAGGGAATGTATAGGGTTTTGCTTGTAGCTGCTCATATTGGTACTGGACCTTTGTTTCAGGTTTAGCCTGGCTCCATTTCACTGACAGACGGTGAACTGAATTGTAGATTTCAGACATTAATTCAATAAAAAATAAAATTAAATAAATTATCATCCTGAGCGAGGCTAACCTCAGAATCCACACTGCTTCCATCACTCAAACCATTCAAAACAGTAAAGGCAGGTGACATTAAAATACACAAGGAGTATACACCTTTTCATTTGGGACATACCTCTTTGTGATCCTTTTAAAAATAAGTTATAGGACCTGCTGTAACAAGGCAAGGAGTAATAAGACTGAGGAGCATGTCCTTCTCTAAACATCCATACTCATGATTTGTGGAATGAAGACACTTGGTGGAGTGACAGCAGGGAGGGAGGGACAGGAGTGCAGCTCAGAATCCTCCTGTCCCTGATGAGGAGGCTGCTGCTGTAGAGTTGGTGCTGCTGTTCTGGCCTTTTCCTTTGTGCCTCTGGCCACCCCTTCTACGTCCACCTCCTCCAGACTTTGGCTTCAAAGGAGAGATGACAAAAACTTCATAAGGCCAAACTCGTATGCATTTGAAGTTTTTAACTAATAATGTAAAATGGTTATGATAAATGTCTGTCAAGAACCACATCTGGAACTCAACCATCTTGCATTGTAAAACACAATCTACACTATTCAGGTTTTCTACTGTTGTAGTTAACTTTGAATCAACCCATTTTACCTTGTTCTCTTTGTTGCCCTCCTTTATCTGAGGGTCTTCATCTCCCTCTCCCTTAGGAAGCCAGCCACGCAAGCAAAGGAGAGGGAGAAGGTGTAAAGGAGTGATGCGGTACGACAACAGAGTTTAGGATGAAATAATTCAAAATCAGAGCAGGGTGTTATGGGTGATGGATAAGAAGAAAAAAAGAGGACACAGAAGTTATTTAGTCAGAAAAGAACAGCCATGTTAGGGCAGAGGCAGGAAATCCAACATGAAATGCGAGGAAAGCAGTATAACAAACAGCACCATACACTATTTTTACAGTAAAATATTTGCATCATTCTTATTACTTGTGACTCACCAGTTGTGGTGTGTTTGGGCCTGCTGATTGTGCTATTGTCGCTACATCATCGCCAGCTGCCATGGTGCCATCCTCTTTTCGGAGTGCTGCCTTTTTTGTAGACTGCATTTTGATTTGTGGAGGTTTGGAATTTGATGGCAAGTTATTGGTGGACTGCAGCAGCTGAAGAGAATAAGAGTCGATGTATAAGCTTCAAAAAGAAAAATGTTATGTTTTTAATTTTCTGGGGGGTTTAATGCCTATTAAAACAAAATCTACCTAGCAGTCTGAAGCCCATTAGACAGATTATACAGTATTTCACCATGCCATGGAGAAGGTAAAATAATTACCACCAAGGCATGCCCTTTCCTACCATCAACAGTTTTACCAGTGTTCTGCTCCATTCTAGTAAATAATTTTCTTCTGCTCTTTCAACTTTTAAATGCATAACTATTGCAACTTTAGCTTACACTACTATGTAAGAATTGATATTCTTGGGATAATGTCCGTTCATCAGGGAAAAGAGCCTTCCCAGTATTTTCTTATGCTGGGGGAAATGGTCATCAGCATCACAGGTTTCCTTGAATAGAAATGAGATATTATACTGAAAACAACAAGAGCGCCATAGGGATGACTTTTTTTTGTTTGTTTTGTAGGCCAACCCAGAAGTTATTATCACCCTGGTTCCCTCAATAATAAGCCAATGGGGTTTCTCCATAAGCTTTTGGATTACTGGAAAAGAAACTGTGACAAGTGGTTTATGTATGACACTTATGTTTTGTTAAGTAGGATAAGTGAACACCATTTTGACTCACTACTGTGGCACTCCATTCCATCTAATTTAAAGATTTAGAACCTGATAAATTTGTGATAGTGGAGGGAAAAAAAAAAAATAAAAATCACGTGCATAATGTGGTACATCATATCCCTGTGTTAACTTTCTTCATCTTCTAGAAGGCTCTGCTACCTTAGTGATGGTCCCCACAGCCTTGGTGCGTCCCTCTCTGAACACCAGCCTCTGGTCACAGTGCAGGTATTCGGGGGTCTTGATGAAGCGGAAGTGGACTGAAGCCTTGTCCCCTGTTCGTAAGCAGTCTCTGTTCATGGACAGGATGGTGGCTGTCTGTCTTATGCTGCCACAGTGAACTGGGTAATGATTAGAAAGAAGATGAAAAAGACAACGGGTAAATGAGTTTATGCATACTGTAAAGCATCAGTGAGTCACTAACACGTGCGTGTGTACTTACTGTATGTGTCAGTACCACTGGTGAGTAATGACACTTGCTTTTTTTTTTATGGCTTTATTATTTCGCTCAAATTTGCAAATTATCCAATATAACAAATTATTTAATCTAAGTCACATTTCAGAAGTATTAAATGCCATTTGAAAACTTTGCTGCAAATCTTCAAGACATTGATATGGTGGAGAAACACTTTTATTGCACAACTCTTATGCATTTCTGATTCATCGGCTCTTGCAACTCTTATGCATTTCTGATTCATCGGTACCCACCCATGGCCTGGTATCTGGGGGATATCGTAGTTGGATGGTGCAATACCAGGATCTCTGCCTCAAACTCCCAAGTTGCCTGCGGGGTCAACCGGGGAGAAACCATCACCATGCCTTTCCTTATGGACGAACGCTTGATCTGTACGGGGTAAAGATGACAAAAGACACAGACAGAACAATACTGTTGTAAAATAACTTCTCAATTTAAGACCTTGCAGCTAAGACAAGGTTAGATGTGACCACACTGTTGACACAGAACCTTCCTACCAAAACAACAGTTACAGTACATACTTTGCATTTAGTGACCAGCCAGCCTAAGAATTTCTCACTAGATGGTTCAGTGGAACATTTTTTTTCCTCCTACCTTTTTTAGAGCAAATGAGGCAGTCTGGCCACCTCTAACCTCCTTCACAGGCATTCTCTTGCGATGGATTGATTTGACGGCAATGGGAATGAAACTGCCCAAGGGGTCCGGCCCCAGAAGCATGGTATCATTCAGACGTATGAGTCCACACAAAGTAGTTCCTGATACTACTGTTCCCACTCCCTGAGAAATAAACAGAACACAACTGGTCGTTTAGAAAGCATTTGCTAAACCTACCCTTAGCATGATATCCCAAGCAGTACAATGTGTTTAGTGATAAGAGTTTGTGAGCGGTCACAGTGTATGTACCGGTACAGAGTAGGTGTCGTCTATTTGAAACTCAGCGGGTTGGTCGTCTCGGTAGGAGGTCCTAGAGGAGAGCAGGTTGAGAAACATCTTGAGCAGGTCCATGTTCTCTCCAGTCACATTGGAGATCTGAAAGATGGGACACATCCTGGGGACACACAATACATACAGAAAGATTACACAGGAGCATTTTCGCTCTTACTCTGAATCTGGCTTGGACGACCTTAATACCTCTCTGAACTGAAGTTTGAAGCAGTGACTACGACGTCGTCCTTGTTCTGTACCAGGACAGGGATCTTCCTACAACCAGGGGACTTGAGTAACCTCTGGAGCAGCTTCAATGTCTCTGTTATGACCAAACATTGCAGATTAGCCAATAAATCCACACATGATGTGTGGAATGTTGTATAAGCTATGAGAGAGAGAGAGAGATACAGTAAAGGAACGGAGACTCCAGAAGACTAACCTTGCAAGATGTTGGCTGGACACATGTCTATCTTGGTTACAACTACAAACACGGGCACGTTCAGAGCTAAGGCCAGGCCTAAGTGCTCTTTGGTCATCCCTACAATGCCTGCATTACTGCCCACCTGGAGAGAGAGGGAATGAGGAAGTTTTATTTCTATACTTTAATGAAAGAAAAACATAGTTTCTATATTGTGGACACTGTATGTAGACTAAATTTATATTTGCGTTAGTCAGCCAAACCATTAAGGATTTTATCCAAAATCAAAATATTTTATGATCTATATAAATGTATATCTGTATATGCATAGCTATACACATGAACAGATACGGATAAAATACATGAAGTTTTTAGTAATATATGGCACCCGTTCATGATATTTACCAGCCTCAAGTCAATTTCCTATTGCCCAGACACAACCACAAAAACACCCCACCCTTCTGACCATGAGCATGCAGAAGTCGGGCAGGTGTCCAGTCATCCCAAACACGGTGGTCTTGAGGTACTTCTCATGGCCAGCCAGGTCTATAAAGGTAATGACCTTGGAGGACTTCTCACAGATTTTGGTCCAATCCAGGCTTCCTCCATGACTGTCTGGTTTGTTTACCACCTAGGGATAGACAGAGGGGCAAAGTTATATTCAACTTCCATCAAGGGAGACCTCACTGCTCTGGCACGTCTACCCCTCACCTGTCCCTCCTGGTCAAACCCCAGGATATCATTGCCCACACTGCTGGTCCTGCCACTCTCCATCTCATGCTTGTGTCTGAAGAGCTTCTGACGAGCAAAGCCCCTGCCATTGTCCAGCTCTCCGTGCGTTAACACTCCTAGTAGAGTACTCTTACCAGCATCCACATTACCCACCACTGCAACCCTGAGGGATACAGAAGTACCAAAATATCATTTGGTGCAGGCATAACTTCATGACTTGATATTAATGAAAATGGAATTAATGTAGTCCTGATCACCCAACACAAGCAGGATGTGCAATAGACCTTGTTCAAAATGAATTATAATATGGATTTTAACATCTGAGGGATAACATAGTAGGTGCCTGCAGAAAATGTGCTGGAAAGCCAGAAGAGCCCCTGAACTAATTCAACTACTGGACCATAATCCATCTTTATCCTGATCTCAGACCACTCACCTCACCTCCAGAAAGTCCAGTTCTCCCACACGCCGGCGGATCAGATAGTCACGTACCAAACCGGCAGCCTCGTTGCGCTCTCGTAGTGTGATAAGGTCTGCATCCAGTTGCTCACACATTGAGCGTACTGTGGCCGCTGAGGCCTCCATATCTTTCTCATCCAGACCCCAGTCCCCGCCATCTACAAAAAAAAAAATGGAGGGAGAAGAACATGATAAGAATGTATTTAAACAAGAAGGTCCTATGATTTGTCCTTGTACAGACTAACTGAAAAATAGACTAAAGGGAGAAAAAATTAGTTTCTCACCTGAGCCCATTCCAACCACATAGATGGTCTCTCCGCATCCCTCTTCCATTCTGTCCCGTAGCTGACGTAGTAACGAGTCATACTGGTCTCCATTTGGGCTAACAAGTGCTAGCTGTTTGGTTTCAGGCAGAGAGAGAAGGGGGGGAGGGAACATTGACTATTGTTGCTGTCCTGACTCTGGCTTGATCTTGTTCTAGGATTGAAATTGTTTATCCAGCTGATCTCAGTGGCATTTATTAACTGTTTAAAAGTTGAGGCTGATTGCATCAGATATGGTTGCTTTCAAGTGAGATGGTGATAAAATTTTAGATGAAACAACACATGACAATTTTTCCCTGTTCAGAACCACCTTATTCATACTGTAAGCCATTGTAGAAAATAAACACAGAGGGAATGGTAAGTTCAAAAACTGCTCTCCACACACAAACACAGCCGTCCCTCTTCCCACAAAACACCTTAGTGTTATACCTGAATGCTATATTATTATCTCTGCTTAAAGACCTTAAAAGCTTGATTATTCCAATTAGTAGCACAGTAAAACTACTTCAGAAACACAAGTAAAATAAGACCAAAAGTACTACTCTCACCACTTTATTCAGAGCAACTATAACAGAATTATTGCTGCTGTTTGTTTTCTTAAGTTGTAAGTTTTGGTTTTTATCCAGTCGTGCCTATAGATTATGGCTACAGTTCTGACTAAAATGATTTTTCATGTGAATGGTGATTTACTTTTTTGTTTCACTGTTAATTAGGATAAATACCGCTGTTGATATCTTATGAATAACATTGGCAGAAAGCAAATCAAAGTCCAGGTTTATAAATACAGTAACTACACTATATCTGACAGATAGTAATGAAACTGACAGGAGTCGACGGTGAGGTACTGCCTCCCTGATGCAACTCTGTGCAATCTGTTTGAGAGACATACACTGTAACACCACTGTAATGTGTCATTTGACCCTTCAAGACATAAACCTGATTGTTGACATCATAACAACAGTCTGGGTGCATAAGAGCTACTTTCAGTAAATCAGCAGTTTGCAGCCTGATGCTGTTTTAGCTCATAATGTAGCTATTGCTGATAGGTTTTCCCATTGGTAGTAGTCCTGCAGGACCCCCCCATTATTATTATTATTATTTTGTTGACCTGTATTGAATCCGCCTGTATAGGGTTATATATTTGATTATGCTTTTGTAAAGACGTTACCTCACCATGTCAACTCGGTGTAGCATATGGCGGAATATGCTTCGTCTGATGGGTAACGCTAACTAGCTAACGTTAATGCCATCTGAGCTGGGGCTGCTGTTAGCCACAACTAGCTATTTTCCTTAACGTCAGCAAAAGCGATCTTTAATGTCCACAAAGCCAGTAGTGTAGCTAGTACTAAGGTAACGTTACTCATTAACTACAGTACAGAACACAATACGATGTTTGGTTATTAAGAACATGGCTAAATGCAATAAATACATTTGTTCCATTCATTCATTCATTCCCAGGAGTAGCCAACCTTAGCTTCGCAGGGCCCTAGTTTTACCTTGCTAGTAAAGTCAACCCCACGATCCTCGGTCACGCCATTGAGCGTGTCCCCGTCTTCGAAGCACTCGTCCCCGTCGTCGTCCCCGCATTCTCCCCGGTCTGGAGCAAATATACTCGTGGGGACTAAAGCATCAGCCAGCGGTATGGAGCCTGGGTTTATACCTGGCTCATGTGCCGCTGCTGTCGATGCCATTTCTATGCCAGTTTTGCAGTAATTAATTTCAAGATGTCCCAGTTGTTGTGATGACGGCTGACAACCAGACTCGCATAGATACTAGTTAACGTTATCCAGTGCACAACAAGCTAACGTTCATTAGCCACCACAGACCAGAGTTAAGTCAAAGTGGGTAAGCTTAGTTTATGCTGGCTATGTATGTTCTGCCAGTTTATTTTGAAGCTATTTGAAATACAAATGATAATAATGAGGAAGGTGTGACCTACCGTGTTTAGTTTACTTCATATTCACCAATAGTGTTTGAGTCTCTGTGCATATGTTAGCAGTGGACCAATAGCAGTGAGGGGGTCGTTCATATGATTACTAGGTGGGCTAGTGTTTCTCAGAGCAGCAGGTGTGGTTATACTGTAATCACAGTGTAATTCTCCTGTACTAGTACTACTGATGCAATGGTAGCTCAATCACCTTTCTGCCTGTTCATGTAAGAAATAGAAAGCTGTAAAACGGTCATTAATTTTAATGATAGTGTTTGAGTTCCCACCCTCCATGGACTAGATCAGGGGTACTCAAATATAAATTTGAAAGGTCCACTTACCAAATTTCCATTCAGTCCGAGGTCCGGAAAAGTGACGGTCAAATTCCAAATAGAGAACTACAAAAAAAGGCAATCCCAACTGTACACAAAAAAATGACATGGTAGGTGTTATATCTTGAGGTAGTACAAACTCCAGCACGCTTGTGTGTTTCAACTCTTTACTGAGTAACTGCACAACGGTACACCGTGAACACTCGTGTGACCAAACAGACAGCCCCAGAAGCCCTCGGAAACACCAAAACATGTTCCCCCCCAAGATGCCTAACTAAGGTTCGTAGCTCCCAATTCAACAGCCTCAACTATAACACCTCTCCCCCTTTAAGTTCCAACCTGAGGGCGGAAAACCCTAGAAAACAGTATCTCCACAGGGGTACTGACTATTCCAATAAACCACATGCTATGAACCTGAACGCTTTTTTTAGCTCTGTTTGCAGAGAAGCAGCACTGGCCCATTGGAAGACCTTTGTGGCTTTATTTGATATTCTGCAATATTTTTGACAAGAAATGGATTTTCGACTTGTTTTCCCAGAGGGGAATCTTCAAAGCGAGTTTGGAAATGTTCAAAACACTAAATACAGAATCAAAATAACAACGGGGAACAAACGGGCCTGAGAAAAGCTAGAAAGAACCGGCAAGGGAGTGAACGAAGAGCAGGGACTAAATACTAAATAGGGAGAAACTAATCAGGTGCAGCTGGTGACAAGCAGGTGTAGAGGATAGCGTAATCAGGTAAAGGGAGAGAAAACAGAGTGAGGGGAGTGGGAAAAGAGGTGCAACCGGGCAAACCTGACAGACTGTCTCGTCTCTCAGAGTTAGCAATGGTAACAAGAGCCATAATTCTACACTGTCAAAACACAGGCTTCCTGTCTGTCCCGCTGTTGCCTCTCTGAGTTGTAACTTGCCCTACACTCATTCAAACAGATAGGCACACAACTCATATTATCATGGGAATATTGAGTTTAGGTGCAATGGCATTATGGGAAAACTGAGCTGCCTCAGCAGAGGATTGTGCTCTCTGAATGCTGTCTAGTACACAGTTTGGAATTTTATTGTTTGTTTTAATGCAAATACCCAGGGTTCCCTGGAAGGCAGTAGGCCTACTGATAATAAGTGGTTTTCCTATTGAAAAAATAAAATAAAATAAAGCAGTAAATTGAAACTATTCATATAAAGTAGGCCTGTTGGAGGGTCCCTGTACTAAAATCCAGAACTAACTAGTTAGTTTATCATAACGTCATACCCTGGCTAACTATTTAGCCAGACAGTCAAAAGTTACTTTGGAGAACACTGGGTACTGAAGAAAGACTGTGGTAATGATTACAGTTAGGCCATGTGACTAATGCAACGCTAGGTCTGAGCTAGTATTTGAGTGTGTGATTTTTTCTGACTCCTGTATAAATCATTGGGGGCATATTTAAAGGGTCCATTGTTGGTAGCATTGCTGGATCTGACTGCCAGAGTTGTGATGAAAGGACTTTGCCTAAGCTTTAGTACACTGTAGGCCTGCAACTAATTATTGTTTTCATTATCAATTAATCTGGAGTTTATGTATTTAATTAATTAAATAATGGTTCATTAAACAAAATTCCAGAAAACGTTGTTTTCCAGAGCCCAAGGTGTTGTTTTAACATACTTTGTTTTGTCTGAATAATAGTCGAGAACCTGAAGATATTCAACTGAAAATTTAATAAAACTGAGTAAAACACCAAATCCTTACAGTTTAGAAGCTAGAACCAAAACTTAGAAACCTCTGGGATCTCCTCTTATAGACAGGGCTTTTCCATAGCCCCTTACATAACACAACATGATATGGTGAGGATTCCCTCACATGCAAGAGCTTCTAGCTGGCTTAGCTGGCCTCTTCCATGCTGCCATAGCATTCACTGTCATTGGACACTGATGCCAGGTGATTGCCTGGATGATGACAAGCTGACTTCTGGCTGAATATACAGATGGGTGACAAATTAAAGGAATATCCTGAATGCTTGACCTCTACAATGAGATGATGCAGTGGCTCTGTTATGCTGTGGGGCGCATTTGGCTGGAATGGTTTAGGTGCACTTGTTCCCTTAGAGGGAAGGGACACTGCAAATTTGTGCAAAGCTGTTCTGAGTGATCATCCTTACCCAAAGATGAAACTTCTGATGGGAGTGGTCTCTTTCAGGAGGTCAATCAAAACATAACGACAAAGCAGACACTCAATGCTGTATATAGTCAAGATGAAACCATATCATGGTTGTGCTGCTGCAAGAAAGTAACTCCATACCACTGTCTCATTTTAGGCCAGAGTATCTTAATATGGCCTAGGCCTGGAGCCAGCAGTGCTTGTTTGACCTTACTGAATTATTCAGGTACTTACCCTGATCCACCAGGGTGACTGTCAGGATTATTCATCTTCTTTGTTGCTGGGACTTACCAGTTAATCACCATCTCTCAGTCATGGAAAATGTGGCGGGTTTTAATCCCGAGACTGCAGATGATAATCTCCTCACATCTTAATTTCTCTGCTTATTATCTGAGCCTAGTTTTAAATGAGAAGCATAGCTCTGTAAGGTTCAGTATCAAGACATATTGCTGTTTTGTGACAGGGAAACCAGCTGGACAGAGGAGAGTCTGGTATTTGTTATTGAGAGGACACCGAACATGAAGCCACTCTGCTAAATGAGTGGTCATGGCACAATCCTGGGTCTTTGCCAGTTTCATTCTTCCCTCCACCTCACTCCCTGTAGCTCGCATCCTACTGTACCATCCAGGCTGTCTCATTAAGTGCCCCTTTGTTGAGGGACTATTAAGTTTAAATTTAACCTCTGTTCTCACTATTCTGGACTGCTGAAGCAGCTGTTGGCACTATCAGCTCATTTAGAATCCATTTCTGTCTGTCTGGTGTCTCACTCCCTTCAGCGTCTCTCCACATTTTCAGCCACTCAGTCCCCCATCTCTCTGGTCCAAGGACTTCTCTCCTCCATAATTCAAGCAGTGCCCTTTTATCTGTTTTTGCCTATGCTGGACCTAGTTTCTCCCTGTGGAGTATCCAGCTACTGTTCATGTCTAGGACCTGAACACCTAGACAGTTATCACCTCAGTGTTCACATCATTGTCCTGCATCAGATTCTTCAGGCATCACATTGTTTCTGACATTTGTCTGCCGAGTGCACTCGGTGTATATGTGCGTGCATGCCTTGTGGAATACAAATTGCGTGAGTGTGTGTGCACACTGTCTTTTGAGGAACATACTGTTCCCTTCCTACTGGGCATGTGAGAGTTGTGCAGAGGGAATTCTAATCTGTCACTGGCTCATTGAGAGTGCTGTAGTGGGGTTTGGCATCTGGAGAAATGCACTTTAGCAACTCCTTCATGGCAAAATGCTGTCAGAATAGAGGAGGTCAGTGGTATGGAAACAGCTATTTCTATTTTGGGGGGTTGTTGGTGCCTGTATGTGTGTTTAATCTTGCTGAATTGTTGTTTAGCAACATATGCACAGCCATACATAGTTCTGAAGTGTGTGTGTGTGTGTGTTTTGCAGGTAGATCGATGTTATCTTTCAAGTACACAAAGAATGGCCAAAGGTGTTTTAGCTTCATGTAGGCAGTTCACACTCTATCAATGTCTGCTCTGCTTGCTTTTTATTTTCTGCCACCAGTCCTCCACATCTTCTCCCTGTGGGCTCATTTTCAACCTTCCCATCTCTCCCTGACTCTGTCTCAAGTGTGGTGTTACTAGGCCAGGTCATGTTAGTGTTATGTAAGTTTAGTTTGGACTCCAGGATACAGCCAGCATCCTAGATATATGGGCTGCGGTGTCCTGTGTATAGCTGTTTATATGAACATCCACACCAGGGGATAAAAATGAGCAGGGCCTTCATGATCCAATATGTTGTAACTAAACACCAGACAGAGGGGGAAGTCCATCTTGATGTATTTTATTGTTCTGGCTCTGAGGGTTGGACACTGGAGATGGATTTGGACAGAACATTGCTATGTCCTCTTTTAAGACTTAATATAAATGCATCATAAGGAAGTCACCAGAATGACAGAATCCGGTTCAGATTTAGAAATTACGGGTGTATGAGATATTCTGAGTTTCACCAACATGTCCATGTCTCATCATGGCTAAGGAGATCTAATGGGTCATTCACACATACATATGTACATCTGCCCATTCATTGTCATTAGTACACCCAGCCATGTAAGACAGAGACAAAAGGAGTCCAGCAATGTGACTGCCCAGAGTTGGGAAAAGCTCAACGTTATGCAGATATGCTGTGAAAAAGTTTAGCAACAGCCTGGCAAGAGCCATTCAAGATGATCCTTGTCCAGTGGAAACAGAAGCAAAGACTTTTCAATCCCAAAGGAAGTTGAAGTAAGAAAAGGAAGTCTCCAATTTTTCAGTTCTGTACAACATGTCTTTACCAAGTATAGTATGGTGTACACATCAGAAGACATCGGTCCAGTCATAGCAGATTATGTAAATTACCTGCTCAACACAACACATCTCCAGAGGAACAGCACTGTCAGAGCCCAGTGCTAGCCAAGGACTTTGTCTCTCTATGTGTGAGCATGGAGTCCACTCCATATAGTCACACTTTGCACTATTTATTAATTCTTTTTTATTTCTTTGTCCCACCTTTCTTGGCTAGCTAGAAGTCCAGAATAGCCCTGAAGTGTTTGCAGTGACAGAGGGCCAGATCTAGAGCGAGAAAGCAGTGTGTGTACGTGCTCTGCTTGCAGGTGGGCATTTTTTTTCTAATGGCAGTGTTAAGTAGAAGAGGCTTCAGCACTTTTCTATTGCATTTCTTTTATCTGTCCTTTCTTCTCTCCGTGGGCCTCAGGTGTTTGTCAGTCAGCCTTCTGGAACAATGCCAGGAGTCTCAGTGCCCTTCCCACCACACCGCTTATGTCATCTTCACTGCTCACTATCCAGGTACAGAGCTTGAGCTCAGGAGAGAAAGAGGGAGACTAACAGGAAGAGAGTGAAGAGATTACTTAAGTTTTGTATTGCAGTGGGCTGCAGGTAAAGAGGGAGGGCTGTGAGGAAAAGGGTCCATCTTGAGACCAAATTCTGTCCAGGAAAGTAAGTTTCGTTCTTTAGGTGTCTGTGATAGCGGACTGAATATCTACATTATGACAAATTGCTGGGTAGTTAGAAGTTTGAAAGGGTGAAGTGCTCATTACAGTGGATAAATGCTGCTATGTGGGGTAAGGCTGAGGGCTGGATGTTCTCTTGGCAAAGGGATAAAACAGAAAGCTACACTCTTTGCTGCATTAGCACAGCAGAAAGTACAGATTTTGTCTGAAGTGGAAGAGGATGTCTTCAGAGGGGGATATGGATGAGTTCTGTAATCCTGCAGCATGTGCGCTCTCACTCACGTGCACACACAAGCATTGTAGTGCAGAGCTGTTTGTGGCACTGAAGCGCACAGGTCACATTCCCACCCACACAGACTATTAACACACTATGCATTTCATCACAGACCTCACAATAAATGACATAACTATTATTAAAACTTACCATATTAGTAATAGTTTATGCAAATTTTCTGTTTCCAACAAAATTGTAATGAATTATTTTAAAATAGCTGTATAGGTGTTTGCTTTGGATAAGCATAGTGGATATATTTTTCAGAGGTGGAAAGTATACATTTACTCAAGTACTGTACTTACTGTACTTTGAGGTATCTGCACTTTACTTGAGTAATTTCATTTTGTGCTACAGTACTTCATACGCTGACTTCACCACATTTTAGAGGCAAAAATTTTACTTTTTACTCCACTATATTTATTTTAGAACTTCAGTTACTAGTTTCTTTTCAAAACCAGACACAAAATTATAGTGTAATCATAAGACTTTATTGGTCTCTGCTGGAAAATTTGCAAGCTACCTAGCAGTATGTAAAGCACTTCAGGTTATAAGCATATAAGCTAGTTAAAATTAGCTCCATCTTTACCAGCTGCAACATCAAATTTGATGTACACAAAAATGCATCAGCAATTGTAATTGAATAATATGATATACACCCATTTTAGATATACTTTTCTGTATAATGAGTACTTTTACCTTTAATACTTCTGGTATGTGTTGATGCTGATAACATTTTGAATGTGTGAATCCTAGTTCAGCCAGACAACAGATCTTGGCTCTTCCAGATGTATCGGCCATGGAGAAATGACAGGGCCCAGGTTCCAGAGACCAGAGGCTTCTACCTGTTGTCTCTGTGTGGACATGTGCTCACAGTGGGACGTGTTCTGCTCACACAACTAGTGTGTAGGCTGGATAGAGACATGAGAGGAGGACAGCTGTCTGTCCACTGTCCATGTCTCCTCCTGAATCAGGACCAGTGGATCCAAGCTGGGATTAAAGTGTCTGAACTGAGAATCCCAGTCCTGGTCTGGTCAAACCTCCATCTCAGCTGGGAAGAAGAACTCCCCTCATATATCAGACTGTGGCAGCACTTTGCTTTCATTCCACATCATTACATGTGTGTTATGTCAGAGTTTGGTTGTTTTCACTGAGCAAATCAGCCACTGAGAAGGTTGGAGGTTTACAGGAAACACTGGCTCTTTGCTTTGGTACTGACTGGGTTTAGTACAATACTGCTGAGGCAGCAGGGACTGACTGCAACCCTCTACTCACCTCAGAGTCTCCAGTCGACAGTGTGGACTCTGCTAGATCACACAGTTGCTTCACAAATGGATCTGGATCCTGCAGCTTGTAGTAACTCAGTTCTCTCAGATGGGAGGGGTTGGACTTCAGAGCTGAGGCCAGAGAAGCATAGCTGGTCTCTGACAACCACCACTGACCCAGTCTGAATAAAGAATAAAGCATGTGATGTTAGAAGACCAAGGTCCTGCCTGAAACCATTTAGCGCTCCATCATCTGATCAGAGCTACAGAAGGTTTAGAAAGTGGAAACTCCAAACAGCTGAACCCAACAGGACGCAGGTTAAAATCAGTCAGATACCAGAAGTGACACCAAGCTCTCATTAATATTAATGACAACATGCTGCTGCTTCAGTAAAGGACAAATCAGGACAAACAGTAAATAGTAAATAGTGGGAGGAGGGGCCCCTGGACCCTTGGTTGTATGGGAAAAATACCAACTATGAAGAAGTACGCAGATATATTGATATCTGCGATGGCAGATGAGTGTGGAATCTACGACACCAAGTATGTCCCATGTACTGAATGAAGCAAGTGACTTGTCACTGAAGTTAAAGGTTTTCGACGAACTGGACCTGCAGCTGGACACATTTGGTAATACTGAAAGTAATCATCATGAACCGGACGAAGAGTTTGAC
>NW_018128389.1:0-1976 GCF_001952655.1 Monopterus albus
CCAATCAAAGTTGTCAAATCATCCAAAACGCACCTTTTTTATATAATCAAATTATTAAAAACAAACTTATAATATATATTTAAAAAAGATAGAAATCCCCTTTGGGGGAAACACAATTGATTTGTAGGCTGCCTGACTTTGAGCTTTTAGTTTGGCTCATGTCCCACAACACTAACATGGAAGGGGTAGGATTTTTGACCTGTACTAAAATCCGCCACCAGGGGGCGATCAATTTGCAGTGGTTTCACTTTTGGGAGCTCTCACATCATCCATCTTTATTTACAGTAAAGGGATTCTCCTCTCTGTAACGGTCACAGGAGTGTTTGACAGTAGGAAGCTCAGAAACTCAACCACAAAGAAGAGAAGAAAAAAGAAGGGCGTTTGTTTGGACAAAAGTTTGTCAAAGTCCTTTTTAAAGATATTTCAGCCAGCCCTTGCAAATTCAAAGGACTGTTTGAGTGTTAAGACCTGTGATGGGTACACTGAAGCCATTCAGGGACATGGAGGGAGAGCAACAGAGGTGGATTCTTGCTGTAATGGTATTAGCCTCTGTCAGGCTAAATGGGCTTTAATTGGTGGCATGTTTGGACCAACACAAGCTGGGTTTTCTACACACACGCACACTCAGTCACCCCACTGTCATCTTTCATCCCAATTATTCAACAAGCTTCTTATCTGGGCCTTTCTTACCCTCACTCTCATCTAGATTTTGTTTCCCTTCCTCTTTTTACTTTCCCCTCTCTTTCCCCCTTGTTCCTTTGTCCTTGCATGAACCTTTGAGACTGAGGCAGATTAATCAAATTTCAAGTGACCGCGTGTGTGTGTGTGTGTTGTAGAATTAAAGACATTGGCTAAATGACTGTGCATCTGTGTGTTTGTGCATGAGAAAGTGAGACAGACAAAGGGAGAGTAAATGTGTATGTGCATGTTTGAATGCTTGAGGCTGGATTTCCAGATTCCAGGGCTGCTTTATGAAGCTGTAACTTTGGAAAGTCTTTTACATTCCTCCAGCAACTTCCTTCAATATCCCAAAGACACTGCTTTCATGTCACAAACTCTGAGTTTGACCGGCATTAAAGAGCCGTTCTGCTGGTGTTTATAGTCATTAATTACAAACGGTATATTTGTAACCCTCCTGCCAACCATGCCCATCCATAGTGCACCTTCCAGATGTCCACTGTGTTCCATACATTTCATTATGTTATGTTCCAGGTCATCATTGGGATCCAGGAATTAAGTATTCTTCCCCATTGTGAGAGAGGGCCAAAAACTACAGCAAGACAACAAATAATGCTACAGACATGCAGCTAAGATCAAATTCTAGTTGAAACTCTGCTAACTCAGTAGGGAGTCATTAGACTTGACGTAACTTCAAAGGTTGCTGAGCTAGATCCTGAAGAAAATCACCATCCATCCATTATGATCCGCCTATCCAGGGTCGGATCACAGTGGCAGCAGGTTCAGCAAGGTAGTCCAGACGTCCCTCTCCATGGCGACATATTCCAGCTCCTCTGGTGGGATTCCAAGCCTTTCCCAGATCAGATGAGATACATATAATCTCCAGAAGAAGAAAATCACCATTAGTTAAATGTTATATTTTATGAATAACTTTCAAACTACTAATGATATCAATACGATTCCAAATGCTACGGCTAGGTTTTCATGGCCAAGGAATCATATAATGGGGTCAAACTGTGTGGGAATAATGATTTTAGGTGTAACGGCATTGTGGGGACAGTGAGCTGCCTTGGTGGAGGTTTGCACTCTCTGACTGCTGTATACAGTAATTTTCATTTTTTTAACCAAAGTGAGGTTGATATTGATGTTTTGCAACATCACACTAATTACACCTTTGCATCTCTAAGAGAACAGTCATTTGCCTGACTACCTACATATCAGGTAAATGTCAAGACATAGTAAAATGTTTGGCATATTTGTACATTACGAAGTGACAACATTGAGAATGAACCACTTAA
>NW_018128389.1:3721-7581 GCF_001952655.1 Monopterus albus
GTAGGGAAGTGACATCAAAACTCCTCTTGGCTGCAGCGGAGATATTTCTCTTGTTTCGTTTGTTCAAGCCATTTGCTTGTTCCTCCTGGCGTCCAGGACTCTATTGGCCATTTCTGGAAACTTCAATTAAAAGGATTTAACATGTTTGGATGATTTGACCACATGCATAAAGTGCCAGACTGCTCAACCGCCCGCTGCAGGACGCACAAATGAGTGATTTTGAATGGATTACAACCCACTGAGGACAAAATAACGGATATTGTTGGATGTATGAATGTAAAAAAAGTTGTACTTTTGCCGGACACCTGTTTTATGCCAAAACGAAGAGCTGCTGGACATCATGATTGTTTAGCTTTATGCTGCAAACTGTCGGAGATAAAACTGAGCAACTGTGAACGTTTTCCTCGAAACGTTGCCTTAAACATGTTGTAGATCACTTTTGTATTATTTTGAAAATCAACCCCTCTCTCACCTGCAGTGATTTGCACTGGATGCAGGAGTAAAACCAAGTCAAATATTTGCTTCACTCGGATTCCAAACAGAAGTTTTAAGATCATGTAAATGAAGGTGGTGGCCGGTTCTCCCGAGGGATGATTCTGGGCTCCCCGGAGCAGGGAGCGACAGTCCGGCTCCTGCAGTGTGCCTCCCCTTCGTCCTGGTGCCCCTGCAGCAGACCTGACAGAAGATGAGAGCCGCAGTATACCACCTCCTCGCCGGCTGCCTCTGCCTGTTACGCGCCGCTGCTGAGGGAAACCTGTGGAAATATGTGATGGCTGGTATTTGTTGATGGTTGGAGCAAGTTTTGTTAAGACATTTTTTGCAACTCAACACATTTATCATAACTCGTAGAGAAACAAAAAGTAACGGCGGCACAACCAAGTGTCTGCGTGACTATGTGCAAATGTTTCATCTGTTCTTGACGCAGTTGTTACTGCTAATCTATTTTGTAAATGGAACACGCCGGCTGGTATTGAATCACTGAGTTTGCTATCAGGATGCATGTGTCAGGGGCGTGTTGCGCGCCGACAGAAGCCGTTTTTATCCGCGTATCTTTCTCGTTGTCTTTCTCTCCACAGGAGTCTCCTCTCCCCCAGGAGTTGTTGGATCGACTGTCCCGCAGTGAGATCCGCAGTATTAGCGACCTCCAGCGGCTGCTAGAGATAGACTCCGTAGGTAAAAGCGCTTTATTTTAATAAAACTCTGGTACTCTCAAAAATAGCTTATTTAGGGAGCATGTTCAGTTCATATGACGCTTGAAGTTGAGCGCCACGATGCACAGATAGTTATTCAGTGCCAGGGACTGTGCGCCCTGAACACTAGTCTATCAGGGAACCCCGTTGATAAAATGTATGTGAACTTCTTTAGATAAAGACAGTAGTTGTGTCGAACTTATTTTATCGTTTTATTGACAGAAACATCGAAAAATAATTGAAAATCTAGAGTGGGCACGGAGATACTGGCTGACAAAGCAGATGTTGGTTTGTATGCGCTGGTGCCTCCTCCCTCCCAGTCTGTGGCTTCAAAGACTCTTAAGTGAGGTTATTAGTTGCATCTGGATCCGTGCACAGTGAGAGGATGCTGTTCTCTCATCCTGCTGGAATGTGTCACCGGATGTAATTGGTCCCTTGTTACTCTTTTCACCCACCAGGAACTGAGGCAACATTTGAGTTACATTTTAGCCAAAGGTGAACAGGTGATGGCCTGTAGATTTGTGAAGAAAATGTTTTTATTAATGTGGTGTTTATCCAATTTTATGTTGGTTATGCTTAGTCAGCATGTAAAACAGTTGTATACAGTCTTCTGTGGTTGTGAAGGAGCTTTGTAAAGAACTCGTAATAATGTCAGCAGGGGTCTCTTGCCTTGGGCTTGGGCACTAAAAGATGGAAAGCACCAGTGGAAACTGCAGAGAGTGGGATCTTTGAACTAGAGGGTTGCATTGTCGTGGTTTTGAGTACTGAGGAGTAAATCAGGATATATCAGCTTCTACTCCATCGATTTTTACCATTCTTTTTGAACGTCCCCCAGCTTTATGGATGTGTAACACTTTAGTTTGTGTTGATGGCCTTGGTTGTCCTCTGTTTCCAAAACTTCCTGCTGGTGTCTGAATATTTGGGAAAAGAATTCTTCAAACAGAGGAAGCCATTTATTACTATTATTTTCCTTAAAATGTAAGAAACATTGTCTGCTTACCCCAAGCACATGACAACCCTAAGAGGGCATCTCACTAACAGGAAATACATTCTGTCCCTAAAAACCTTAGTTTTTTAGCTTTGTTGCCTCTTTGTTGGCTACAAGTGCAAGCTGCACCAGAAAAAGGGTCTTTTAGTGATTTCAAATGCAAAAACACCAATACAATGACCACAAAAGACTCAAATATTCACCTTTAGTAAACAGTTAATGCCAGTTCTCATTACCCAGGTAATAAATCAGAGAATGGAGAGTCAGTGAGTAAGACAGGAGGAAATATCTGTGGCATAAAACAGGCCCCAAGTCCAGCACCGAATTCCTGCCCTACAAACTATTCTTCTGAATTGCCTGTGAAAAATAGTTGATTCATTTTTAATGTCTGCTGCTCCGGGCAGTACCACCATTAATCCAGGCATCATTGAGATGCAAATGTCGGGTGTGACAGCTCCCCAGCATGATGGGGGTCAAGTGGCTCGCTTTATTATGCTGTTGTCATGCTGCCCATTATTGGTTTAAGAGCAGGGCTCGCTGGAAGGCTGCTGCGTTGCTATGTATAATTCATGCTGGAATTCCTGCAAGTCAGAGGGAGAGAGAGACAGGGAGACATGTCGGAGATGGACTTTGTGGTGTTTCAGAAGCACATTGTGAATATAGGCAGGAGTGTGTATGTGTGTGTGACGGCTTGCACACACACGCAGCAGCAAGAGTGCACACACACATACACACAATCACAAAAGGAAGTGTGAGGTTTGGTATTCAGGATTAAGTTAAAACATTCCTGCCCAAATGTCATTTATGCCGATTTCTGGGAATCTTTCTTTTTACCCCACTGTCCTACACACACACACACACACACACACAAACACAGAAATTTACACTACACTCATGATTTTTAATCAGACTTATTTCCTATGAACAGTGTGTGCGTCTGTCCCTCGGTTTGGCAGTGCTGAGTTTTAAAATGGTTTGAAGAAGCTGAGAACACTTTGAAACACTTGATTGACTTGTGCAGTGTATCATGATACACTCTCTCTCTCTCACACACACACACACACACACAAAAGTAGAGTTACAGTAGTAAAGCAAAACAGTGGAGGTATGCGTTTCTCTTGTTACATTTTACGTAATCACTAAACTAAACCTAAACCTTTTCTGTCATAGTTTATGACTGGTTTGTCTCTGTCCTATTAGGTAAAAGCTGTCGGTCATAAGTCAGGCTGGAATAATCACTATAAACTACTCAGATCAGTATCGTATGTATCAAATGTCCATTTTGTAACAAGAAAAAATCCCCAGTCTAATGAGGAAATAGCCGTTATGTTTACTAAGAACATTCATACCAGCCAGAAAAATGAACTTCTCCCATGTTTCTCTTTCAGTTAGCTCTTAGAATGTATGTCTGACAAAGGGTTCTGGCACTATTTCTGAATGGGTTTGTTAACAGTGAGTGTGTGATGCCTGAATGTGTGTGTTGTTTTGTCTTTGTCTAGAGAACGAAGTGATCGATCAGACCAAACAGAGCTACTACAAGGACGTCTCTCATAGCTTCCCTGACCCGAAAAGAGCACACACACACACCAGGCACAGGAGGAGCACGGGTAACACACACACACACACACACACACACACACACACACACACACACACACACACAGACTCACATACTGACAGGC
>NW_018128389.1:7768-12388 GCF_001952655.1 Monopterus albus
ATATTTCCTTTAAATATAAAGAAATTAACATAACTTGACAAATAAAGTTCTAACATAAACTACCAACAAATAAACAATACATTTCTCCCAAACTCCCCCCTTTCTTATATTGGGCACTTGGTGCAGTCCAGGCCTAGTGGGAGGTATTTAAACCTGCTGCTTCCTCAGTCCAATCTTTTGGCTGAACTGCTGGTGGTGGTCTAGGTCCTCACATGGTGAAGGCCAGGACTGAGGCCTTCACACTGACACACACTGGCTAAATGTACACAAAATCTAGATATATCAAATAAAAGTGACATTGCTCCTGCTTATACCCTGTGTGATAAAATGTTAACACATATTTTCAGATCTCTGTTGCAGTTGTACCTTCATTATTTTTAAAATGGTGTTAATGCCCAGAAGGACCTCAGTCTAATCTGTTAGTACATACAGTATGTTACATGTTCACATTTCATGTTCAGGAGTATGAAAGTTTTCCATATTGCTCGTGTCCCACAGATGGAACAGTGAGTGGATAAAAGTGAGAATGCAATTTTTGTTTGTACATTCTTTTTGCCTGCAGAGTTTGTGTAACCTCTGACTTTGTTGTTCCCCTCCAGTGGTGGAAGAGGCCTTGCCAGCCATGTGTAAGGTACGGACGATGATCTATGAGATCCCTAGGAGCCAGGTGGATCCCACTTCGGCCAACTTCATCATCTGGCCGCCCTGCGTGGAGGTGAAACGCTGCACCGGCTGCTGTAACACAAGCAACATGAGGTGCCAGGCGGCACGGAAGCACCACCGCACTGTCAAGGTACAAAACAAAATCATGTTTCTACTCTCTGGTATGTCTGAAAAGTGGATTTACTGGTCTTGGAGAGTACTACTGCATTTGAGTAAAGCACAGTATGAAGCCTTTTCTGGCTAAAGAGGAAGCTATATGAAATCTGACAAGTGGAATCCATGGAGGTCACTCCAGTCAGTGCTGGTTGAGTCTGAAGACCAAAAGTTTGAAAATGAAAAAAATCTTTAAGTGTGGAGTTAAAGAAGTGAGTTTACCAGAGCTCTGTAGCCTGCTGCTGCTCTCTGCCTGAGGCCAGAGGCTGCATCAGCCAGTGCTAGCATAACAAAAGCAAATCTCCTGTTGCTTGTTGAGCTGCACTGTGGGTAAAGCATGTGCCAGGTTTTGAGAAGGAAGAGTAGTACGGGAATAATCTCTGGTTTTGCTCCATCAGTTTTTGTTTTTTCTAAACTTTCCATTGTGATTCCAACAACATTTACACAATACAGACAAATACAGTGTTTTATAGGAGTTCAGTGCTACCTGGTCGAGTGCTCTTTGACGAAGGTGGACAGATGAGATGACAGATAAGACGACATCCTGCATTAGGCACTATACCAGAGACCCTATATATAGCTGCATGTCCCTTAGTAACAGACGTCTTTCAGATGGGTTTTGCAGTGTTGTTGCTAAAGGCAGCGGTGAACATGTAAACCGACACTGAAAGTCCAATAGAACTAGTATACATGAAAGGCAGTAGAAGGAGCCACAAATGTAACTTTATTAACTCATACTGTCAGTATTCCAACGTGTTGCCACAATCTGCAAAATATTCAGTTGGACACACTCCCAAAACCAATGATAGCATGTAAATTCACATCCACTTACTGCAGATAGATCCTCTGCACCTGGCAAAAACAATTACCAACCAATTATTAACCATTTTGTCATTGTGAGTGCGTGAGTGCGAATTTGACAGTGAGTTCATGAACATAATAGCTTCCTCTTGATCGCTGACAGAACTGGAAACAAGACTCCATAAGCCCCGAGTGGGTCATAGTCACACGCCTGGGAGTGAGCCTAAGGTGTGTGTGCATCTCAGAGTGTGTGAGATTTTGTCTGCACTCAGGAAGATGAGACACACTAAGACGCACTTTTAAGTCAATAGAATAACATTAACTTCTTATTGATTCACTGTGTATATGTGAGCATGTCTGAGATTTAAAGCAGGCATTGAGAAATAGGAAGAGTGATAGGTGGGTGGGTATTAGTGTGTATTGCCAGAGGTTGAGAGAGGAAAAGAGAGGACAATTTTGAGTCTCTGTGCTTTGGCTTGCTGATGCCCAGTCTGAGATTAAAGGATGTGCTCTTTGTCTGCTTACAAATCAAAAATAAAGTCACTCATGTGCTGAGATCTGGTGTTCAACTGTGCTCACACACAAGCCACAAGGGATGAGGCAGTGCTGGGGTTAGGTGACGTGTCCACTGGGGAGACGAAGAGAGAAAATAACGGTAACATAGGACTGGAATCTTAACCTCACTACTGCCATACCAGGTTCTGAGTGTGTGGTGAGAGTCTGTACCTCCATGTATTAAAAATCACATTAATATACAAATAATGTGCATTAGCCCTGGTTTACACTAACATAGTGATGCACATTCACAACCCCTGAGCAGCTGAGGGCTAAGGGTCTTGCTCAAAGTCATGTCAGTGGTGATAATAAGGGGAGGACTTGATCCCACTAGTCCTCGGTTTACCAAGTGTGTTAGTCCCTAAAGCTTAAAGGATGTGAATCACAGGCTCCATTTCAAAGTCCTGTGCTTTGTACACACATTACCCGGCTTGACCGCCCTAAAAACCCCTTCAGCTTGTCAGTGTCAAACTGTTTCCGTAACTTTACAAACCTTATAATCTGAAAGACAGTGATGGGCCAGGTACAGTAAGTTTGGGTTTAGCAGCGCAGGTCTTCACCTCAGCTGAACCTTTGTTTTAAAGTCTCAACTCAGTATACTCTGAGTCTGTTCAGACTTGAAGCAGGGACGGTTGTGCAATCAGACCTGAAGCTCCACTGATTTGGCTCCTTATTCAGGATGTGAGAATCAGCAGGTAGTGCGTGTGTCTGTGTGTGCATGTGCCATTGTTTCTGTATATTTACAGTACGCTGGGTACAGTATGTTGATGCTTATACAGTTGTGTTTATATTATCTGTGTGTGTAGCAAGTGCAAAAACAGGTTCAGCCATTCAGTGTTAGTGTTGCGTGTGTTGACACAGAACAAAGGTTGCATCACTTGGTGTCACTGAACCTGGCAGTGTTAATCTAAACTAAAGCCAACACACCTGTGTGTTTGTACAGTACAGTGATAGTTGTCATTTGCAAATAACAAGCTTTTTGTCTGTTGTACTATGTATGTACAGTGGAACTGAACTTGAAATGTTACTCATTAAGGGCTCCTTAATTTCAGGTATTGGTTGGTTTCTTTTGCTTCTCCAGCCAAACTTTGTTTGACCCTGCAACTATAAATTTATGTAAAGTTCTGTTCATGTTTGCAAAGAAGCTAAATATGTCAGGATCCTTTCTAAATGTAGAATTTGGGGGGAAAGAATATATATATATATATAGTATGGTTTTATTATGTGGAATATATGTGTCACAGAGTGTCCGAAAAGTTTTTTCTCCAGATTTGTTCAGATTTCACTGGCTCCTAGTGTACACTAATAATACTTTACTGAGTTTTTACTAATGTGCCAAATTAATGGTGGGTTTGACTCAAAATGGTCTTCTCATGAGATGTGCTGACAGTAAGCAAAATGCAGACTATCACCAAACATCACCTGTAAATTGGTGCTGTGAATTCTGAGCATTTCACAGATTAAGGTTTAAGCAGAATTAGTAGGGTGGGAGTTTTCCTCTCTATGCTATTCCCTCTGTTTTTCTGTCTCTCCAGGTGGCGAAGGTGGAGTATGTGCGGCGGCGACCCAAGCTGAGGGAGGTGCAGCTGAGACTGGAGGATCACCTGGAGTGCATGTGCACCAACCAGCACCACATCAGCACAAACTCAGACACAGACAATGGTGAGCTTGTATGCATGTGTGTGTGTTTTTGCACTTGCTACAGAGTGAGGACATTTTGGCTGGTCCTCACTTTGTGAAACACCTTTTTGAGGGTTAAGACTTGGTTTTAGGGTTCAGGTTCAGGTTAGGGTTATGTTCAGGCATTTAGTTCTGTTGGTTAGGGGAAGGGGCTAGGGAACGTATGATGTCAATGAGTGTCCTTACAAAGATGGAAGTACAAGTGTGTGTTTTTATGTGTCGGTTCATTGCACATGTGAAGGCTGCTCCTGTCTGAATGTGTCTACTGACACCAGAAAAGCTGATAAGAGATCTGAGGTATCTGCAGTGTTTTTCCTCTCTGCTTGAGTTAGTCCTCTCTCAGGGCAACACCCCCCTCACACACACAGCCTACACACACCCTATTACCCATATCTCTCCCCTGAACTAGAGCCAAGTGCAGACAGCAGGATTAATGCAGATGCTTTTTCCCAGTTCTAACATGTATTAGAATAATTTTGAATGAAGATGGATTTATTAATTATATATTGTGTGTGTGTGTTTGTAAAAGTCTGATGTCAGTGTAACACGGTCACTGAATGAAACAAATCACACGTTTGATACCCAGGACAGAAATTTGTCCAACAACCTGCAGTTTTTGCATTTGTGACATTAAATACAAACTGTAAAATCCTTTTAGTATCAGTATTTATCATTGTACAGTGTTTTGGTTGTAAATCACAAATGTTGTCAGACCAGTTCATATTACACCAGAGGACTGTCCTGCAATTAGGGGTAAAAGGTCACTTC
>NW_018128389.1:12431-27275 GCF_001952655.1 Monopterus albus
CTGCTGAATATAGAACTATTAGCTCTTTACAAACATGCATCTCATTCCATAAAGGTGATGACAGTTTTGCACAGTTTGTATGCAACACTATAAAACATTTTGTCTGTATGAAAAGGAACTATGATGAACAAAGACGACTTAATCTGTCCTCATGTTTACTTGGGGTTTTTTTAAACAGGTATCAGGTGAAGAATGAAGGAAGATGGAGGAGAGAAAGAAGATGATGACCTGAAGCAGAAAGCAAGGATCAGCACATTTCACCTCAAATTGCTTCACCACCTGCCATCAAATAAAGGTTTGATGGAGTCTACTTTGACTGTTGGGAGGTTTAATGGAGAAGAACTGACACGTGGACCTCGTCTGTACTCTGGGGAAAATACTGAAAGCAACACACTGGTAGACAGACATGAACCACAAACAGCCTGATGGCTTTCTTTCTCTGATTCCTCAGTAGAGAAGAGAAGCAGTTAGATGATGATGAACCCTGACAGAAGTGAGGCGCATTCTGGGATACCGCAGGGCTTATCATCTGCATCCTGTTCCTAAACCGCTCGGTGACTCGGATTATAAACTGGCTGGAATCTTTTCTAGAAGCAGTGACTGGGATTAGGTTTTTGTATCCAAGATTTACGATTCCTCAGCAGAACACACTCTCACACACGCTCATATACACACGTACGCACACGTATATCCTCTTATTTTTATAACCTCTCATTTTCTATGCTGTCTGTTTCTATTTCTGGTATGTTATCCACATAAAAAATTGAGGAGACAGATTCTCCTGACATGTTACTGATACTAATAAACTATTTATATGAAAACAAAGTGGACATGGTGATTGTAAACGGCTTTTACAGAAACGGGTCGGGCATAAATTGCTTGTGCAACAGAAAGATTTAAGATTTCATTTAAAATAGAAAGAGGAACCAAACAGGCTTCAGTGTGTGAGAGAAAGAGAGATTATCCAGAGGATCATCACAAACACCTAAAACTTTGCTAAAGTAGCAAATAAAGATAAATGGACACATTGTGAATAACTAACAGGTGGTTTTTCACACTTATTACTCAGATGGAGGAAATGACAATAGTCTGGGTGAAGAGGAAAGTTAATGTTTTCTGAGGTGACCTCATCCCATGACTGGCAAACGCTGGACGACGTGGAGGAGGAGGTGACCTCATATCAAAACATGGCACATCCGTCAGCTACTCGCTTAATGTCCAGTCTCATTAGTGTTACAATGTGTGAAGTGAGGAGCTCTTTCATTCTGCACTTCTCTTTCCTTCTCACCAAAAGCTCACTCACATGCACATTTACTACAGCTGGAATCACACATGATGGTGCCCACTAGACAAAACGTCTTGACACAATCAACCTTTCTGTCATATTTTAAAGTAGATGAGTCTGAGACAACAAATAGAAGTGCAGTAACTAAAAATCCTACAGCGTGGCCTCGGTTAGCTTGTGTTAATGATTATAGGTAAGTGGTACTGTATACAAAGAGGGGGAAGGGGAACATTGGACTTTGCCTCACGTTCATCACTGGCATAATGATTAAAATACAGTTACAGAAAGAACATTAACCTCTAGAGTCCTGAGCTTTGGAAACCCAATCCATGTTTTAGCAGTATATGGTTTTGTTTGTTTTTGCTATGTTCTTGTGGCTCAGAACCGCTATGTCAATCTGAATGCAATCCTCAAAGCAAACTTTCCTCAGCACCAAGGGAAAATAAACATAATGTAAATTCACATTTTGTAGCTACAGAACTAAATTATTGTGTAATTCAAGTCACAACCTAGGAAGTACATGTATATGTAGGCGCACTTAAATAATCCATTCCTATGAATGTAACAAGGTGCTGCCATAAATGCAAAGAATCCATGTTTTAGCAGTATATTAAACCCCAAAATACTACTTTAAATTACCGCTTTGTAATTTTAACCACAAAATTCAAATGAGTTCATTCACGAGTCCAAGTGGACATTTATACCAAATTGTAAAAAACTCCCTCCCCAAAGAAAAAAATACATTTTTGTTGTAGAAAATTGTTGTTTTCTTTGTTTTTTTGTTTGTTTTTGCTATGTTCTTGTGAAAAATTGATACGTCCACTATTTTAGGCCTAAAGCCTCTTCAAACGAAACAATTCTAGGAAGCAACATCTGAGTCTTTACTTGAACTGACTGTGAGACGTGTCCACAATGAGAACGAAGACTCTGCGAACCTTGGCTTTAGACAAAGTCATGAGTGCAACAATATCTACTGTGTAAAGCGTCTACATGCCCAAACAACCAAGGAAACACATATGCCAACATAAACTTCAACTGCCAGATGATGTTTATGTTTATACCAGAACCATAACAGATTTTAGTTTCATAATGAGATTACATTTATTTATTTATTTAATAAATAAAATAAAGAAAAGCTTGTAGGGTTTTGTTTCTTTTGGTGCTGAAAAGCTTTTTTTCTTCCTTCGTCCAACCTCGAAGCCACGGAGCTGAACCTCTTTGCCACGAGGCCATTCCAACCCCTGCTGGCATCACACAAACCTGCTGTTTAGACTATTAGTGCTGTGGTTTCATGCAGCTTGCAGCCGCCTCAAACAGCTCTTTATGTTTCAGTTGTTAAACACTTTTTAGGACATGCCTACACAGCTGACTGCATTCACAGCACACAGAGAACATAATAAACCACAGCTAAGCCACCAAACCACTATAACCAACAAGGTGGAGAAGGAGCACACGCTCAGACAGTTGTATGACTTTGCTTTGCATAACTCCGTCGGCATCTTGCTCTTGAAGAACCTGGTGTAAACCATGTGTAGACACCAGCCAACACTAACCAGAGGGGATAGTTGGTGCAAACACATAAATGTTAAAATTGAGTGGTTCTGTGTGAGCTGCACAAAAACGACACTGTGTTTGAAGACCTAATAAAATTTGCTTTGGTTTCTATTTCCAGTCTGTCAGAGCTGCAGAAGTGAGGCGCCTTCTGTAGTTTCATCTGTGCAGCTGAATACCCAACAAATCTATAAAGCAGAAAGAATCGTATGGATATAAAGCTTTGAAAGCCAGCTGATAGTGCAAGAGGGAACAAAGAGAGAGAAGAGACAGATGGGGATAAGACAGGGTCTGGAAGGTGAGGAAATGAAAACGGATGGAGTACAGTGTGTGTGGAAGGTGAAAGTGCCTTTGTGTGTGAGACTGGATAAAAGTGGGCTTGTCTGTGAGAAACAGAGACAGACAATCTCTCTACAGCTCAGTTAAGCAGATTAATAACATGCTAGCTAAAATGTTGCAGGTTAGGTACAACCTGATACAAGCTGATGGAAGTCCAGCTCAGCCCCTTCAGCTACAGATATCAAACTATCAACCATTAAGAAGCTGAAGGTATTTCTGATTCTGGGTCAGCAGGTTTTCTAGAGCAACACCTCTAGGTCCTGATGCTGCTCTGGTCTCAGTGGACTCTCTTTTTAGTCTTGTTGGTTATGTAATATCAAAAATGGTTCCCAGTCACCATTATTATTAGGAGCTGCTTGTATGTACTGTGTGTTGTGTGGATCTGCTAGTGAAAAACATCGGAGACAAAGGAAAAGAAAGTCTCTCTACACCTGATTTGTTACCTTTACAGTCCTTTGCCAGCTTTGGATGTTGTGGTGTCCCCTTCCACTGCTGAGTTATTTTGCCACGGCCACGCCCCACATAGGTCCTGGTTTTTAAAGAACCACGGCCCCACATAGGTCCTGGTTTTTAAAGACTGCTTCAAATATAAGGAGAGCACTGAACAAGGGGCATCACTGAGGAGGAGACCTGACACAGAGTCTAGTCTAGGCTAGCATCTCATATTTGAGCATAAGGTCATTGCTGGCCCTGCATAACATTATTATCAACTCAGCGTCATCTCATCCTCCGACTGTCTGTCTTTACTGCAGTGATGTCAAACCCAGTCTTGATTAAAAGTAAACAGTCTTCTCCTCCCTGATCTCCTCCTTTCATTTCCATGTATCCCACAGAGCTGCTTTATGAAGACTCATCTTACCAGATAAACACATCCACCACCCAACATCAGCTTCATTCCCACCACTGGATCCAGCAGGGACGGAGAAAGCTGAGGTTTGGCATCGGTAGATGAAGGTTTGCTGCTTTGTGGTCAAGACTGGTGTTTTGGCACTGGATCCGGTGGAGAGGTTTGATTTATTTCCAGTGAGCAGCAATGTGAATGGGAAAAAGATAGAGGGGAAGGTAAGAGGTAGAAAAAAGCTCATTCTTAACTCATGTGTTGCTACCTGCTGTTCCATGATGCTAATTGTCAAACATCAGTATCCAGCTGTTGCCCACATGTTTATAATGAAGACCAACTTTCTCAAAGTCACTTCAGTTAACAGGGTTATTATAATGTCTTGTCACCCTCAAGGTTTCTTGCGTCTCTGTGCAGCAGTGTATGACAGTAACTGAGTGTAACAAATCCATTTCTACAAGTTGGTCAAAGCCATTTCCTCTGGTGTGTTCCTCCCCCTTCCTGTTTCCTCCTGTAGAGCCTTCAGGTAAACGAGCTGCCATCCGTGCCAGGCTCTTCTCAGAATACAGACACACACCTACAACAGGTTTTTTGTGTTTTGTCTCTTTGCAGCCTCATGTATTCCCTTAGCCTACATTTTAAATTAATTGTGTTTAAATAATGTTTATAGAGTTTTTGGCAACACTTTTTACTTGTTACTGTGACTATGACTTTGAAAACAAATGAATGTGATGCAATATTGTATAGCCTAGTGGTGCCTACAGGGCTAGTAAAAGTGTATTTGGCTTATTCGGCAGAGCTGTCAGTTCAGAGCTGTACCCAAGCAGCAAATGCACAGCTTAACAATCACTACATTAGATGCATTTTGTTTAGACATCCTAACAAATAGTGCAACTGATTACCTGTGGCTCAGTTTTCAAACTTTTAAACTTGCTGATGATCTGCTCTGTTGTTTTGGGGAACCTGGCATCTTCTCTCATCTTTTGACATAAATGTTTTTTGTCTTTATTCTCTCTGTGACTACAGCACAGGTGGGATAGTAGGTAACTGTAGCATTGGGTGTTTGGTCTCTGGCTCTACAGTCTCTAAGCCCCTAGTTTAAGTGAATCAATGGGCAGACAAGTGCCTCACACTGTATAAGTGACTGAGAGCCATTGTAAAGCATTTTGTCCTGGTCATGTTGAAAGAAAATCTACCTAAATGCTCTTAATACTGTGTCTCTGTCTCAGGTTTAAGTGTTTATTCATTTAATGTTTGATGGGAATGCTCAAGAATCGGGTGTCGAAGACGATTCCAGCACTGGCACCTTTTTTTTTTTATGTCAATGGATGTAATTAGAGATGTAGGTGACAGTAAACAGAGAGCAGGGCCCCAGAGAGCACACACACTGAATGGAGTTCAGTCGAGGGATAGAAAAAGAAAGTGAGTAAAATCTGCACCTGAAGACTCAAGTAAATATACAGTGCCTTGCGAAAGTATTCGGCCCCCTTGAACTTTGCGACCTTTTGCCACATTTCAGGCTTCAAACATAAAGATATAAAACTGTAATTTTTTGTGAAGAATCAACAACAAGTGGGACACAATCATGAAGTGGAATGAAATTTATTGGATATTTCAAACTTTTTTAACAAATAAAAAAACTGAAAAATTGGGCGTGCAAAATTATTCAGCCCCTTTACTTTCAGTGCAGCAAACGCTCTCCAGAAGTTCAGTGAGGATCTCTGAATGATCCAATGTTGACCTAAATGACAAAGGATGATAAATAGAATCCACCTGTGTGTAATCAAGTCTCCATATAAATGCACCTGCACTGTGATAGTCTCAGAGGTAAAAAAAAATGGCCGTCCCTCTAAACTTTCAGCTCATACAAGGAGAAGACTGATCAGAGATGCAGCCAAGAGGCCCATGATCACTCTGGATGAACTGCAGAGATCTACAGCTGAGGTGGGAGACTCTGTCCATAGGACAACAATCAGTCGTATACTGCACAAATCTGGCCTTTATGGAAGAGTGGCAAGAAGAAAGCCATTTCTTAAAGATATCCATAAAAAGTGTCGTTTAAAGTTTGCCACAAGCCACCTGGGAGACGCACCAAACATGTGGAAGAAGGTGCTCTGGTCAGATGAAACCAAAATTGAACTTTTTGGCAACAATGCAAAACGTTATGTTTGGCGTAAAAGCAACACAGCTCATCACCCTGAACACACCATCCCCATTGTCAAACATGGTGGTGGCAGCATCATGGTTTGGGCCTGCTTTTCTTCAGCAGGGACAGGGAAGATGGTTAAAATTGATGGGAAGATGGATGGAGCCAAATACAGGACCATTTTGGAAGGAAACCTGATGGAGTCTGCAAAAGACCTGAGACTGGGATGGAGATTTGTCTTCCAACAAGACAATGATCCAAAACATAAAGCAAAATCTACAATGGAATGGTTCAAAACTAAACATATCCAGGTGTTAGAATGGCCAAGTCAAAGTCCAGACCTGAATCCACTCGAGAATCTGTGGAAAGAACTGAAAACTGCTGTTCACAAACGCTCTCTATCCAACCTCACTGAGCTCGAGCTGTTTTGCAAGGAGGAATGGGCAAAATTTAAGTCTCTTGATGTGCAAAACTGATAGAGACATACCCCAAGTGACTTACAGCTGTAATCGCAGCAAAAGGTGGCGCTACAAAGTATTAACTTAAGGGGGCTGAATAATTTTGCACGCCCAATTTTTCAGTTTTTTATTTGTTAAAAAAGTTTGAAATATCCAATAAATTTCGTTCCACTTCATGATTGTGTCCCACTTGTTGTTGATTCTTCACAAAAAATTACAGTTTTATATCTTTATGTTTGAAGCCTGAAATGTGGCAAAAGGTCGTAAAGTTCAAGGGGGCCGAATACTTTCGCAAGGCACTGTATAGTATATCATCCAGGGCAGGTGGTGCAGTGGTTAGCACTGTGGCAACACTGTACAGCAAGAAGGTTTCTGATTTGAACCTCATGGACGACCTAGTTCTTTCTGTGTGGAAACTGCATGTTCTCCTTTGGGTGCTCCAGCTTCCTCCCACAGTCCACAGACATGCAAGTTGGGCTGAATGGCCACTCCGGACGGCCTGTACATGTGAATGTGATGAATGCTTGTCTGTCTCTGTGATAAAATGCCAACCTGCCCAGCTATACCACTACAGCAGTATAGCTATATATCAGCAGATCCATTTAATAAAGAAATGTTTTTTACATAATTTATAATTTCTAGAATTTCAGAATAAACAGATTAGTTCAAATGTAGGATGTAACAGATATAGCCTTACTAAATTATCAGTTTGTTTTAGCTGGAATTCCCTGGTTTTGACCTTGAGTTTGTTCCCACAGGAAGCAGGTAGTGGCTGCTGCAGCGTTCCATCACATTCTTGCCTCAGGGGTAACAGCTGCTTGATCACTGTCAAATTTCCCTTCAAACACTCACTTCACTTCATAAACACATACCTCCTGCTCTTCGAGGCACTGTTGGACTTTGGCACAGCTTTTTAAAGTCATAAGCTCCTTTCACACAAAAAACACAAAAACAAAAAAGCTCTCCTGCCGCCAGCCACTCCAAATCACTCAACAAAACAAAGCCCCTCCTCCTGCTCCTCGCCCCCCTCGTCAGTGTCTCCATCCCCTGCAGCTACGCCATTGTCTTTGGCCAGGCCGAGCAAAAGGCCCGCTGCTGCCGCTGAGTGTCGGTGGAGACACAAAGAGAAAAGCAGCAGTGTGGCTGAATAGGATCATAAAAACAGAGAGCGAGAGAACGAGCTTGGGAGCATTTAAATGATTTTTGATGGACTCACTGGAGGAGCAGGGAGGTGGCTTGTTAAAGAATTAAGGTCCTTGTGAGTGTGTGCACTCACTTTGCCTGTGTTCAATATTAAGTCACATAACATAAAGCATCTTTGACGTGCACAGGCCAACAAGCAACCCAAAGCTGTGACTTTCCTCTCACCCATTTTGCAGGAATAAGACTGTGGAGATTAAGGCTGATGTCACGTGAAGCTGTAAACAAAGTCTGTCTCTGGTACTTATTATTTATGTCATTCTAGTATGTTCTCTCTAGATCTTCTTTGTAATGCTACAGACAAAATTATTTTACAGGTTTTTAAAATATGTCTTGAAATGCCAGTAGAGTAAAGTGTCCACTCTTTTACAATGTTAGAGCTCTCTGAGTAAATACAAACATTTAAATAAGTGTTAAGCACAGAGGGAAAGATATCACTGGACTGAAAGAGGAACAAGGGGCTTCTGTAGAGGTGGATATAAAGGCGGGGTTGACAGGGGCCACTGGGCCAATCATAAATCTGGTTTTATTACCGAATGAGCAGCCACATGCTTGACTGAATTGACCAGCAGAGTTTTTCACCAGCACGAAGTTCAAACCAGTGACGTCTAGCAGTTTGATAATTTGCCACAGCACTACCAGGCAAGTTAATCATTTTTCTCCATTAGTTAACCTGGTTTGTCCCACTTACATCAAGACTTTCATCTTCAGAGTAATCTAAGAAAGTAGCATGAATTCATTCATTCATTTCAACTCTGTAAAGAAGGCCACACAAACAGGACAGCATGTCCTGACACTGCAGTATGTGTGATTTGTTAACTTGGGTTAAAATAATGAAATGACCATCACATGACTAAAGCCAGTAAACATTCTTCATTCAAGTCTGCATTAAAGGAGGTCTGACTTCAGAGAAAAAGCAATGCACTGACCCGATGAAGCCCACAATGACTTCCACTTTATTACCCATAAAGTTTCCTTTTCAATCCCCTGAATGCGGAGCAGCTTTACCTAAACAAGTAGGTTCACGTGATGCTTTCACTGTCTGCTTGTTTATGTGGGGCATTTGTATTACAGCACTTAGTAGCATTTTTTTATATACATTTCATTTTTAATTTATCTCAGAACAGAAAAACTGATGTCTAGAAAATGACTCCTGTTTTTTTGTTTTGAGTGAATCATCAGTGCTCAAGTGCAGATTCAAATGAGATTTTTATCATTTCTTCTCCTGTGTTGAAAAAGCAGTGATGATTAACAAGTCTTACTCAAAGTTCACAACTAAGTTCAAAACCAACCATGTTTTTCCACTGTACAGTATCGGGCCCCATCACTGTACAGAAGATACCAAGAACAGATCAGGGAAGCACACTATTACACAGGGTGATGTTTCTTCATTTGACTCAAGATTTAGATGACACATGTCACAAACAAGAATGCAGTATGCATTTTATAGACACCATGGCGTACTTTTGTTTAATGCCGATTAGCAAACGTTAGCTTGCTAACATGCTAAACTAAGATGTGAACATCCATCTTCCATCCATCATCTATACCACTTATCCGCTGACACTTATCCAGTGTCAGCTGGAGCCTGTCCCAGCTGACACTGGGCGAGAGGTGGGGTCCACCCTGGACAGGTCAAGATGGTGAACATAGTAAATATAATATCAGCTAAACATCTGCATATTAACATTATCATGGTTAGCATGTTGTTAGCTTCTAGGTTAAAAATTTGAACGTAAGCAGATGTTAAATCACAACAGGAAAAAGTGTGGCAGGTAGAATGAGAAACATCAGGCAACATCAGGAAACCTTTTCCTCAAAAAAGAAACTGTTGCTTTCCAGCCTCCAAAGGAATTGGACAGTTATTAAGAAGAAGACAAAATGATCGGAGGTGTTTCACAAGTCTTTATTTTGCCTCCACATCAGGCCCCTGCTCCTGACCTTTGACTCATGACCTCTTGACCTCGGCTTTGTCCGGCCGTCAGGTGCCAGCTTGCTTTCCACAGGGACCGGGATTCCTTCAGGATGCTCTCACCCGTGGGGGTTTGCTATTGTCTTTCCTTGACAAAGAAAGAAAAATTACCAATCACGCTCCTGTGTTCATACTGTGTGAACATCTTGTGCACACACAGGTTTTTGTACTTTTGTATCGTTTCTGTCCCATCTCCCATTAAGTTACACAAGTTTGTGCTGACATGATGAGGCAACTGCTAGCAAATCTCATACATGCCTTTGACAAAAACATCAAAACGTTTGAAAGACAACATGAAATCTTTCCGCCTCCCTTTTTCCCTCGTCTGTGATTTGTAACATCTTGTGGGCATCCTGTCAGCCACTCCTAACTGAGACCAACGCACTGCAGCCCTCACACGGAAATATCAGTCTTTATGAATATTTCACAGGTTCCATCACAAATCATATTTATCCACTGGCTTAGATAAAGCTGTCCTCCTCAACAGGAAATTATATCATACATCCTCCTCCTCCCGTCCTTCTATTCTTCATCCTTCTTTCATCACAATACATAATTGCAGCATCAAAACTATAATCCAGGGAATGAGGCGAATAATTCTTGACTTCATAAACAAAAGATATCCATCTTGGCAGTTGTGAAAATTTGCCTTTATACTGGCAAAGTCACAGAGAACTATCTTTCTCACTGGCTTTGTTTTTTTGTCCCACCTACCCTGCATCTTTTATTTTCTCCACCTTGCTCTCTCATGTGACCCTTTACTTCCCTGCTGACCAGAAGAACACAATATGTGGGATCAGACAACAAGAATGTGAAGAGAAAAGTTTCTCTTTGTCTCCTAAACCTGGGCAGGATTAAAGCCAGGAGACTTCGGAGGGATAGTCAGTAACATATGTTCATACCTGCAAGTCGTAAAGGGAGACAGAGAGATCAGTGAAAGATGTGATAGAGGCAGAAAAGGTTAAAGTCAACAGTTCGAGCAGATCGGTTTTAATGAACATGTCGGCCTTATGTGGCTTAAGGGTGACCATTAAAAACTGAGCATAAATTAAACTAAGCATAAATAAATGAAGGCCATCCGACTTGTGGACGCAAGGTTTATTTTTACATTCTAATTATTGTTAAATTCCACTGTGTAACATAAAATTCTGCTGCTAAAAGTCACATTGCTCAAGAAAATCTTAATGTTTCAGAGCATTTTAAAGTGTAATATGCGGCTTACATCATCTGGTGTCTCTTTTCCATCTTCACATTTGGTCAACTACGAGGAACTGTGGGCATTTGTGGGTTGTTTGAACCATGTCACCAAAACACTCCAAACTCACATGGGAATGTGTCGTCACATCAACACACAATCAGCTGGCTTGACAACCGACTTTTCTTTTTCTTTAAATTTCCGTCCTTTACAGAGGTTGGGCAGCGACTTTGACAAGAACAATACCAGTCAAGTGTGCAATTATATCTTCACCTGTTGACAAAACAGCTCGGAGAAAGTAACATCCTGCCAAGTCTTGTGTTTTCAACCGTGTTCACCCTCCCACAGTCCTCCCCTCAGCAAACATCTATCATCCTTCGCTAACTCCCTTGCTAATGGAGCCTCGCTCGATTTGGTATGAGACTGAAGTGAACTTGTCAAAGTCAGATGCCTTTCCCAGAGATAAAAAGGAACCTTGGTGGTCCTTGTTGAGAGGTGAAGGGGGAGAGAGACGAAAGAAAAGGAAGAGGCGGCAGAGACAACACATAACACTCGGAAACCTCAGCCCTGCCTCTTTGTTGCAATTTGTCTCATCTTCTAATTTTTAACCATTCTTTGCTCTGCCCTTTTGTCATGATGTAACACAAATCTGGCATGACCTGAGTGAGGTTTTCCTCTGTCAACAATAAGGTCATCACTGACCTATAGCCAGAGGCTGCACTCAGGTGGGCTGCTACCCTGCATGGTTCAGCTCTCACCTGAGGGGAGGAGGGGTCAGAAACCACAGGCTGGACAGGGTTTAGATGATGAAGCATGAGAAAGCCAGAGGCCTTAGGCAGGCCTCTGGTCTGAATGACAAGCAGGTCTCTTTGTTAGAGAGCTGATGGGGTAGATAAAGACCTACTGAAGACCTACTATAAGGAATGGTCTCCACAGGCAAATTAGGCACATATTGTTTTCACAGATTAGAAAGGGTGGTGGTAGATAACACTAGAGACAGACTGATGGCAGCAATGATCAAAAAACTCTTGGGCTTCATGCACAAAAGCATTAACAGCCATAATGTCCGCACCAGATCAGATAATAATGTGATCATACCTCATGATAAAACCTAGTTGTCACTTATATTCCAGATGTACTTATATTGAAATTATTTGTGTTACAGTAAAGTTCAGGAAAGAAGAACAGCAACCCAGCAGAGCTCAGCTGATTGACTGTGCTGCAGCTTCATGATGTGAAAATGTATGGAAATGAAGCAGAGTGCTGTTGAAAACATGGCAGTTTCCAGCATGATTTTTCTTAACATAGCATTTAAAAAAATATTTGATGCTGTCCATAACTAACTAGTGTTGGATGTTCCTATGAGAACAGCTTGAGAAAACACATTAGTGCCCAGTAGTGCAGGTACAGCATGTTCCCAGGATCAGGATGGGGAAGGGTCCTGGGAACAGCCCAGTCTCCTAGTGGGTGGCCTCTTCCAGATCTGCACATGTTTTCATATGCCACACATCTGCTTTACTCACGGACATACACTAACAGATAAAATACACGCCCCCACTAAAAAACAAAAAACTTATTTAGAGTTTTTATCAGTTCATAAGAAAAAGTTTTCCCCGTGGAAGCCACCAGTTGGTGAGCCACAAAAATTCGCCTTGAACTGGAAGCACAACTGGCAAATGCTTTGAACAATTGACCACAGGACGTCACAACAACGTCTAAAGGGCTTTAGGACTGAGACTGAGAGAGGGATAAGGGTTGGTAGAATGAGGGATAAAAACAGAAATAAGAAAGAAGGAAGTTGGGCTGGGTTTTAGTGGAAAGATTATTTTCCATTAAAGCATCACCAGGGTTCTTATTCATTATAGTCTCTGAGATATTTTTACTTAGGAGAATAAAATCATATGTTTCTGTGAGAAAATTGTCTGTTTAATGGTTAGCATCTAAACAAAATGTATAAAGACAATCCATAAGAGGAGCTCCTTGAACGCTGTAGGATGCGTTCAGTGACAGTGGTTTTCTCTGGAGTTTTTAAAATGCACATTGTGTAAAAACAGTTTGTTTGGTACCGCTACAGTCAGACTTTTCATATGTATAGGAAAGATATCAATGAACTCTCTAAAAAAAAATGATTCTGCATTTTAGCGTCTTTCAGTTCATAGATTTCATTTTCAGCACTGATTTTTGGTCGCAGCTGTTTCCAGTTTTAAAAAAAAGCTCTAGAAATTAGTTAAACATTAGCTACACACCACCAGAAAATCAGTCAAAGTTGTGAACTAGTTTGTGAACATAGTGGAGAATTTACCAGATAAAAGTCAGATATTTCTCTTGAGTGAGGGCGGAGCCCAAAACAGATATTACATTCATGGGGTGGCCAGAAACAGGAGAGATGAAGACTGATGTTGCTCTGTATCTGCTGGATGTGTAAATAACCAACTATCTGAGAACAAATCTGCCAGAAATCAACAGCTAAAAGTTAGAAATGCTTTGTTCATATGCCATTAAACACAGACAAGGAGCTGGATATACATGTGTGAAATATAGTCTGGGTCTATACTGGTGCAGTGTTGCTGCACAGAGGTTTACCTGATTGGATGCAATGCAGGTCAACCAAAAAGCCACATTTTGCGTCATTTTCATCAGTTTCAGTGTTTTATCGGTTTCTTTCTCCACATACGCACAAACACACAATACTGCCTCAGTTTATTGGTGGCAATAATTTGCTTTGGGCCAAAGTCCCAGAGTCCTACCAGTGGACAGACCCTCTGCTTTGAAACAACAGATAACCATCAGTTACACACACACACACACACACACTAGCTTGAGCTTGGAAGGAAGACAATTAGAGGTAGCCACACAGACATTTGCAAGCAACCCCGTGGCAGCCATCATCCAAACGGGCCGATGCCACAGAACCGCAGGGGCAGAGAAACCCTCCATTTGTTGACTCCACAGATTAGTGACTTAATACAACGACACAAAGGCTGCCTTTCTTTCTGCTGCACCCAGGGAACATGGTGAAAAAGGAGCAGGAGTGTAACCTCAGTGGTTATATAATCTGTTTTCTTTTACTACCAATCTCAGTGAAGCAGCTCCACTGCAGTTTGCTCAACTTTAACAACAGAAATAAAAGAAAACTGCAAGGTAAACAGGCTGTTTAGAGGATCTGTTCCAAGTATGTGTGAAAATCTGAAATAGGCTCCAGAATGATTCCAGCCAGTTTTCACTCTTTTCCACGTGCAGTAGTAAAGAGGTGGCGCTGTGGGCGGGGTCATTAACACACTTTACAGCCTCAAGGCAAATGCTTTCATTATGTGGCTTTAAAAGCATCATAAAAATTATGATGCCTTCAAAAGAATTTTAAGGCATCATAATTACAGTGACAGGTATTTACCTAACCCTCCACTTCTGTGAGACTGAACAACCTTTGACTGCACCATATTAAAAAGCTGCATCTTAGTTTCAACTTGTGCAAGAGCATCCCTTGGTCTTGTTTCACAGTTCAACATATATGCACTTAGATGAACTATTTCAAATGTGATATTACATGTTTTCATCACATGTGCCAGCAGTACAGTGTAATTGCTTTGTAAATAAACTGTTAACTCAATCCAAGACTGACCTATCAGATGTTGTCCAATTCTGCTGTCCTGACAACAGCAGAATTTACTGTTGCTCCAAATGCAAGTTCCCCTCCTTGAACCGCCACCTTATTGTGGTGGAGGGTTTGAGTACCTGAGTAATCCTAGGAGCTATGTTGTCGGGGGCTATATGTCCCTGGTAGGGTCTCCCAAGGCAAACAGGTCCTGGGTGACGGGTCAGACTAAGAGTGGTTCAAAAGCCCTTTATGAATAGATTAAAAT